>NW_009198362.1:57438-65758 GCF_000690835.1 Fulmarus glacialis | reverse complement strand
GGAGCCAGCCTTCCGGCGTGGGGGGGGGGGGGGCCTCAGCTGCCATAAAGCTCCCCCCACCCCAGTTAAAACAGGACGTTCAGACCAGAGAATGTTTCATATCCCATCTTATGGAAAGGTGCTTGATCCTAGGAGGTGCTTAGAGCCCAGTCCCTACTTCACAGCACCTTTGGTGATTGCCCTGAGGCTCCCAGCAGCCCCTCCTGGCTCTGGTCCTCCAGCGATGCCAAAGGAAAGGCATTAGGAAACCACAACGGCCGCTGCCAGAGCTACCTGCAGTCTCGCAGACGTGACTTCATTGCAGGCGTAGGCAACAGAGGCAATGGCGAGAGGATCTCTCACCAGCTCTAGAGACGGTCTGAACGCAGCTCCCCACTCGCACCACCTCCTCGGTGGCTCGGGGGGGTTCATGTTCCACCGCTGAGCTCTGCAGCCTCAGCCCAGTCCTGAGAAATGCATAAACAGCAAAAAGGCTCTGGGAAGCCCCTGCCAAGTCCTTTCTCCCTCATGTAAATATTTTTTCCTCTTAAGTGTATGCGAGTGTGAAAAATCCTCCCTTAATCTTTTTTTCTCTCTGGCTGAAGGAAATGCTTATTTATCCCTGGGTGGGGACTGCCCTCTTCTTGATATTTTGCAGCCATCAGCCTAAGCAAGAACCACACTGACGAAAACATTTCTTACCCCCACCAAAGCTGTACTGCTTTTCCTGACTCCCAAGCCCGCTGGAATCAGATTAAATGGTGCCTACCACCACGGGTGCCTGTCAGGCTGTTACACTCCTTAGTGGCTGTTGGATGGAGGTCCCATAGGCTGCAGCGTGTGGACAGCAAATTGGTTAGTCAGCCTTGAAGAAGCCTTCAAAAACAGTGCAAAATATCCATGGGGTTGCAGGGTCCTTGCTCCAAAGCCTGAAATTCCCGTCCTGTTGTATTGGTCTCACGTCTGGAAATGAGTGGCAGTTTTTCCTGAGAAAAACTGGAGCAGAAGCCCTAGATAAGTTTCTGTAGGCCTGGCCCTGAAAGCAAACGGCTCGGTGAGAGAGCTGCTAATTTTCCAATACACAGTAGAGAAAGGAAGTGTGTCTGCAGGTGGCAGAGGTCGTGGAAGCCCTGATACATCTGTGCAGGGGAGCAGGCTGGAGGAGCTGCGTAGGTACCTGCTCACTGGAGAATCTCTTCTCACTGTTCAGATGTTTTCTTACTCTCCACTCGCCTCATCTGGCTGTCCTGCTGGGGAATGGGTGGGATCAGGCGTAGGCTGTCACCCCCCTCTTCCAGCCCTCTGCTTGGGACCTCGGCCAAGGTCTGTGTCTCACCAAAATACGAAGACGTTGCTGTTGATGGTTTCAGAGAGGAAGCGTGTCAGCACGGTGGCCAGCCTTGCACAAGGGAACGATGCTGAGATAAATCTGTATCGGCCTTGACTGTAGATCTTTTGTGATACCTCATTGTAACCCAGATCCTGCTGTGATACTCTGCCTCGACGCAAGTCTGGCTGAGCATGGGACCTTCTTTATAGAGACAAGTTAAGCTTAAAACCTGGAGTGCAGAGCTGCTGAGTGTGAAGGGCTGTACAAACAGCTTTGTAGCGAAAGCGGAGGAGAAAGAAACAGTTCTGTCATGCTCAGATGAGAAACACCCTCGTAGCAGCCTAGCAATTCGATATGGAGAGATGTTGACACTCTAGGCTGGGTTTTAGGATGGTCTCCCAGGGGGATTTGCTGTGCTGGGCCCTGCGATGCCTTTCCTGCCCCTGCGCCCTCCCAGGTGCCTTGCTAGGCTCTGCGTAAGTTAGCCCAGTTCAAGCAGGACCTCTTTCCACCCAGCTTGACGTATATGAAAGATATCTGTGCTGTAAACCATCAGGTCACAGATTTTCTGTTGGGATGTGTGTGACTCTGTTCCTGTGCTCTTGTTGAGCTGGACTGCAGTGCCAGATGCAGTGGTGTAAGCTGGAAGGTAACTCGTGAAATCGGTCGTGACAGGGACTCAGTCAGCGCTCTGCACGATCTTGAAAGCCTTCTTGTAGCAGGGTCAGTGTCTGATTACAGAGGTCTTTGGTGTGGAAGGTAGGAGGGGAAAAGGAGATGCTTTTGTGGTTGGCCTGTGGTTTTGAGTAGGTGTTACTCAGCATGACAATTTTTTCTAGCACAGACATCAGAGCAGTGTCTTAGCCTGGGTGGCATTTTGCTTTGGGTTGCGATGGGTGCTGGTAGGGACCTGCCTTTCACCAGGACCAGCCCTTTGAAGTGCTGTGGCTCAGAGACATCCCTCCCCTTGTCTTCTCCTGGCAAGCACAGGTTGTCCTCTTCTTCTTTTCAGCTTCATGAAAGTGGAGTCATTTGTGAACTTGCCAGGGTTTTGCACAACTGAGACATTAGCCCACTCCCTGCCGTGGGAGATGGGGCCCTGAGCAATGTCAGTGGTGGTGGTGGTGGAGAGGCAATGAAGGCAAGTCCCACCTAAACCTGGAAGTCCTGCTGTCTCCAGCTGAGATACAAATACGGAGATACAGAGTACAAGTATATACAGTTATAGATACGGAGCGGGGAAGGCACTAAGCTGGGGGTACAATCCACAGCTATTGGAGTTAATTCATATCACTTCAGCACAGCAGCGGAGGCAAAGGGGAGCTGTAGGGATGAGACACATGGGAGTAAAAAGGGGGAGCAGAACCACAGAAAGACATTTTGTGACTCAGAACAAGGCGGCAATTCCTCAGTAACTGCATAGCGTGATTTGTTCAGCTCATTTAAAAGCTGGCCTTGTGGTTCCCCGTCCCTCCAGGGCTCCCTGCTGCAGAGAAAGACCCTTCTTTAAAGGGGATCCTCAGGGCACCTATTTATAGCGTGGAAACCCCTCCAGGAGAGTCATCCAGCCCCGAATGAACATCTCCCCGTCCCCGGCAGCAGAACGATGTACAGGCTGTTCCTCCTGCAATCCCAGCCCCTCCTTCGCAGGCCCCCAGCTGACATTTGCTAGCAGACTGTAAGGGGCAGTTGCGGGCACCTCTCCCCAGCGCAGGAGGTGATGACACACCGGCTGCCACCACGTCGGGCTGGCAGCGGCAGGAGGAGGCAGGGAGAGGGGCAGGGTGCCGGGCTGCTCCGGCTGGGCTGCCTCTCGCTTGGCAGTGGGTGAGAGTCAAGTGAAGGGAGGCGAGGGGTGTGTGCTTGTTCCCAGAAGGGAAAGGTCAGGGCGCAGAGCCGTGGCGTGATTAGCTTCCGAGCCAGAGCCGGTGGCAGCAGGGCTGGGGGCCGGGGGGGCTGTGATTTCTAGGTGTGACTTGTGGATGTTGGCCAGGAGAAAGAGAAATGAATTCGAGAGGGGGGAAAGGATTTTTGATCTGAAGTGAAGCTTGGGGCTTTGCAGAAGTGCTGGCGAGGGGCACAACAAGGTCTCCCTACCAGTGTCCCCCCGGACCTTAGAGGGACCCCAAGAGAGGGTGCTGGCATTGCATCTGCGCGGGTTTGGTCTCAGGCTGGGCTGGCTCCAACCCTCCGTGCCGGGGGCAAGCTGTGTGAGTTGGTGTGGGTGTGTGTGATAGAGAGAGAGGAAGATGACTGTATGAGCCAAATAAGTAGCTGCAGATGCATTCAGGACCTCACTGACATTTTAACTGCAATGGGTTTCATGGGGATCACTGCAGTGGGTACGCTGTCACAGCTACAAACAGCACAGAATTCTGTGGTTTGGTTTTAAACAAACAAGCAAATGAAGAAAGTTGACATGAAATCATCCCGTGTAGGCTTTGCCTTGCCTTGTGTCTCCTTGGAAGTGGTGGCCTTGCTTCTGCACTCCGGCTCTGCCCTGCAGCCTGCAGGATTTCCCAGCTCCAGAGCTAAGCCACGATGCTGGTGCCCAGCACCATCCCTGAGCCCCTGGCTGCTCCTTCTGTTTGTGCTTTGGTGCCTGTATCTGTATCTTACCCTCCTATTGCACAGGACTTGCACCTCTGGCGTCCCTGTCTGTGACGTGCCCACGAGCCCTTCCCTTCCTGCCACCACAGCTCAGAAAGGGGAAACCTCCTCTCTCCATCCTGAGCTGCCTCTGGCCTCTGCCAAGACTTTCCTCCATCTCCTCGGGGCAGTGGGAGACCCTCAAGGACCCGTGCTGGCAGAGCTGCCCCAACTGGGAGCAGAGGGCTGCACATCACACTCATTCCACTGGGATCAGCACTGGAGCTCATGCGGAGCTGGAGGTGGGGGGCCAGGAGCTGGCAGCTGCTGGTCCAAACAGTGGCCGCAGAGGGAAGTCTTGGCATAGGTGGTGTGTTTTGCCAACGCGATGCCTATGTGGGAGCCTGTGTGGCTGGCGGACCGGATAACGTTACTTTTTCTTGTGCTGGCAATGAGCTTTGCCCACTGCATCCAAGCGTAAAACCTCTGAGACAGAAGCAGTCTTTGCTGTTGGTGAAATGCCTCTCCAAACTCTCCTGACGTGTCAGGAAGGTGTTTCTTCGATCCAAGCAGGTGCTCTGATGGTGGAAGGGGGACAGACCCAGTTTCAGCCACGTAGCCAAAGCAAAGAGCCATCTCCTGCAGCCTGCTGCAGCTCTTCAGCTCTGCTCAGGGCTTCAGGGACAAAAAACCTCTGGAGGTTTCAGAGTCAGGCACTCCCGTCAGGCACCACGGCACCCACACAACCCTGTATGCTGTGTAGGAATGAAGCGAAGCTCACAGGGCTTAATTCAGCACCCAGGAGCCCAGGGCTGAGTTATTTCATGGTGAAATTGGAGTTTCCCAGCAGACTTCTGCTGGAGTCAAGTGAAAAATGTGGCAATGTCTCCTTACATTTTTTTTAAGAGTGAGCTCCTATGGATGGGATGAAATGCTTGGGATTAAATCCCTCAAAGGGCCGCAAATCAAATGGCCAAGAAGAGTCCCTGTCAAATGCATTACGTTTTAAATAAAAGCCATAGCTGTGGAGAGCAGCATCTTGATTTGGAAATTGGGGCAGACATGCTTGGGTGGCACCTGCTAGTTCTCTCGCTGGCATTAGCTGGGGTTTTTAACTTCCGATGTCCATGAGTGCTGAAAGAATTAGGAGGTGGCTTTAAAAAAGCATTTTTAAATGTGTTTTCTATTAGGAGCCTCCACCTGTAGATAGAGGTGCCCAGAGAAAACCAGTGATGGACAACAGATGAAGACAGCCTGATGTCCATACCTTGATACACCATCTTTATCTCCCTTATTTTCCATCCCTCCCCTTCTGGAGCTGGGGCATTTGAGTCCTGCAACCAGGTTCTTTCCTGAAGCATCTTTTTCCTCCTCTTCCTTGTAGAAGATACCAAGGCAAGCCTGTGCGTTTGGAAAGTCCCCTCCCAATCCTTGGCACAAGGCAGGATTATACAAAGCAATAATTCACAATTTCCTCTCAGCCCCTAGGTTCCTTCCCGAGTTGTTGAAGCTTTGTGTAGAGCGATGATTTCCTCTAAAATGAACAGCAAGCTTGCTTCCTTCTCGGAGGCCGCTCTGCTGCCTGCCAAGGTGCGATTAGGGAGGGTGTGGAACAGGCGTTTCTGTCATTCTGCAAGCACGCGTGCCTTTGCAGTGAGCGTGTCTGACAGGTATGGAGACAAATCAGGACAGCCGTCTCCCTGCCCCGGCGCAGCAATGGCCTTGGCGATAAGCGGGAGATGCAGCTGCGAGGTGCGAGTGGGGAGACAGGGTCTTCCCGGACGGAGAGCTGCGGGAAGGGGTTGGGTACCTGGGTGGCACCAGGGATGCTGCTTGGGCTTTGGTGTCAGCATCGCTCCCAGAAGCTTTCCTGCTTTTAGTTTGCTTTTTATTTATTATCTTGGGGTGTCTCCACAATTCAAGACGTGCCAGCCAGCAGCTGTGGTTTGGAAGGGACAGGTCAGAGTAGCTCACCTCTCCTGGTATGTCCATCGTGCACACTTGTCAGCACGGCGAACGGGTCTGCGTTGCTGTGGCCGTGCTATTTCCAGAGCCTGCGGTAACACGAGCGCGTGCCGTGTGGCTAGCGTCAACGCCACTTTGCTGAGATGATTTTGCCATGAGCAGCTCTGGGGGACGTGCGGAGGGGCCCGCAGCTGCACCGTGCCCCAGAGACAGTCAGACCTCCTGCAGGGAGGTGGGAGCCCAGCGGGACTGGGACCTGGGCAGGACCCTGCCCCTGTTAGGGGTGTAAACCTATCCATGGTCCAGATCCGGGCTGGCACCCTTGGAGTAACATGGAGATGCTCCCAGTCTCCAGTGTCTGTAGCTGTCCCTGAAAAGCAGTCTGGGTTATATTGCCACTGGGTAGAGATTATGCTGTTAGAGAAGCACATGCCACTCGGTAGCGCCGAAACGTTTGTTCAGACTTTGTACATAATTCCTCAAGACCTCAATCCTCTCTGAAGCACAAAGGCTTTTATGTAAGGTGCTTGTTGAGTCGCAGGAAGAAATACAGCTTGAAAATATCACCCTGTTCCTCAGTGACAAACATCTACGATGCAGGACCCAGATTAGAAACCGAGAGCGCTGAGGTCTGCGCTCCGCTGCGGTGACTCATCTCACATCTCGGTGCCTCGGCGCATTTGCCTGCAAAATGGAGCCTGCCAGGCGCACGGTGCCTGGAAGGGCAGTGTCTCTGCAAGCGGTGTCCGGGAGTTTGGAGAGAAGATGCTTCACAACTGCCAGATATTGTCATTTCTTGGCTTCCACAGCAGGCATTTGAACCTCAGCATGATCCAGTTTCACTTAACAATTAGACCCTTTTGTTACTTTGCCAGAGCTTACCTAGAGTGCTGTGAGGATGTCTGTAAGACAACTGCTACTAGGTCATTACGTCTCACCACCGAGAGGGTGAGAGAACGGGGCTAGATCCCCGAAGGATAAGATGCAACCCTTTGCACCAAGAGGGCAACCCTTGCCTAGTAGCAGTAGAAAGCCATTTTGTGTTGTATTTATCAGTTAGTCTTGAGTCATCCTGCCTAATCTAAAAGTGACTGCATCCCCCACAAAAGCTTCCCATTTTCATTAACCCTAAGTACGCGTTAAATTTCCTTCTTTCAGCTGATGACAAAAAAGGTTGTGTTTGCAGAGAACTTTCTTCCTTTCTTCCTGCTTCTTGCATGATTCATCCAGGGATGCCACGTTCTTCTGTCTGTGATACAAGAAGCAAGAAGCCAGTGCTAAGGAGGCAATTGCATCACGAACATCAATGCAAATCGGGCCAGAGAAGTCCGCAGATGCTAATGGGTACTTTTCTGTACACATGCTAATTATAGCATCAGCAAAGCCAGGTCCAAGCTACGGCTTTGCCTGAGGAAATCCCCAGTGATTTTAGCCAGGAGTTCCAATTACTGTTTGTTACAAGTAAATGACTAATAGAAACTAGACCTGTTAGGTCATCTTGTGCATTTCTGGAGGATTCCTCCGCTATAGTGTAAACATAGGGATGGGTATATTGTGCTCAGAAGTCACCCGAAAGTTTTTCATGCTGTGTTTGCCCCGTATGGGATGATGGGGTGCCCAGCTCTTCCCTGGACAGAAGAGTCTGGGACGCCCCAGATGTCGACGGTTTCCTATGCCTGTGTCCCCTCTGTTTTACCCCTTTGCTCATAGTTATTCTGTTTCGATCCTTCCTCCTGAGCATCTCTGTTCAAGGAGGGCAGCAGAGGCATGCCGAGGCCCTGCCCACACTGCTCGTCCCGTGCCTGTGCCGTGCCGTGCCGTGCCGTGCCGTGCCGTGCCGTGCCGTGCCTCTCACTGCAGGCATCCTCGTCCCCATCCACAGCTCCTACAAAGGACTGCGATGCAAATAACAAGCACTTTAATAGAGACAATTTAGAGATGAGCTGCTGAGTGATTAAAGGGCTGGCTGGACTGGTTTTTGAGGTGAGAATAACAGAGCTGAATCTATGTGTGCATCTCACCCGCTCCACCTTTTATCTTCCTTACATGGAAGGTGTTAACATTTGACTTCCAGTAATTTATGAAAAGCTCAGTTACGATTTCCACACAAACTCCCTCCGGATGGATTTCCGTGCCACAGAAACCACTCTTCCATTGCACATCACGGGTTCTTTATTGGCCATTTTGGCACACAGTTGGAAACTCCTGCGATCCTAAGCCCTGCTCTGTCCTCTCCCCATCGCAGTGAGCCCTTGTATCGCAGGGTCAAATGTGGAGGAATCAGACGACGTTACACAGCTGCTGGTCACTCATTATATAAGAAGTTGGAAGCCTTCAGATTTCAATGCTGTCATAACTATGCAACTGATCTAAAATACAATAAACCTGAAAGCCTTTCCATATCAGACCATCGGAGGGCTGTAGAAAAGCTGCTTGAACCCCTCGTACAGGGCTGCA
>NW_009198362.1:53883-57426 GCF_000690835.1 Fulmarus glacialis | reverse complement strand
CAGATGGACCGTCCATTTTTAAATGGGGTTTCAAGTTACAGCTGGGCTTCACGGCACTGCCTGCGATTGCTGCAGGGTCATGATGCTGTGAGGTAAAATTTGGCCCTTCCTAAAGAGCAGGGAAATTACAGTAAATAAATCCCTGAAATGAGAACCCAGTGTCCCTTTAACATTCTGTCCCTGCCATTTCTGCATGTTCCTGGAGAGGTTTTGCTGGGCTTTTCCTTTGCTTTGGTTAACTTCTGCAAGGGTTGTCTCACTTCCAGCCCCCTTTCTGGGGCCAGGAGGACAGGTCTTGCTGTTGTGTTGTGTGCAACTGAGATTTGCAGGGTTGCAGGTTGAAAGGACGGGTTACGCGATCCCAGCCTCCCTGGCTGAAAACTGAGCTGAAGACAGAAGTAGCTGCTGATGAGAGAGGGCAAGGGCAGGGGCTCTGGAGGAAGGGGTGCATCCATCAAGTGCAGCAGGTCACCATGACTGAAACCATGAGATCATCAACAAGCCGAGCTCCACCTCGCAGAGAAGTCTTTTTATATCTCCGTGGCAGATGCCAACCATTTGCTCACTCACTGAAGAAGGTGCTTGCCAGAGAGCAAAGCAGAAAAGCCCCTGAGGGCTGCTGTGGTGCAATTACCAGCTCGAAGCCGGGCCCTGGGAAAACAGACCTTCTTGCTGCAGTTGTATTTACCCAGGTGCGATGCTCGCTCCACCCATGGATTCCTGGCCATTGCCTTCATGCTGTTTGCGCTGCAGAACTGGGTCGCTGCCTGCTGCAGGGCTGTGTTGTGTCTGCCTGCGATACCATCAGCCGTGTGCAGCATCTCGGCGTGCCAGCCGCTGCTCGGGCGGCTGTCGCTTTGCTTTGATGAAGGAAACCAAAGCGTAGTGTGAACTCAGCCGTGGTGAGGCTGAGCGTTTTCCGCACAGGTTTAGCCCTGTAAACCCTGGGAGTATTTGTCAGTCCTGGCTGAAACCTCTGTGCTCCACCCTTTGATGTGGGTGAGCAGGATAAGGGCAAAAGAATCGGACTTACTTACTCTCATCAAGTAACATCTACTCATCTACGAGGGAACGATTACCCGAGGCAATTTTGAAAATGGGACTTAAGCTCCAGAGCTGCTTTTGGGAAAGTTACTGGAGAATTGTTGCACGAGGTAGAAATAAAGGGTGGCCAGGGCTCCATCTCTCTCCCTGCCCACACAGTTACGTATTTCTAATATGATTGTCACCGATTTAATGGGATGATAGAGCCGCGGGACTGCCCCAGGAGCAGTGTCCTCCAAACACCAGTGATATAACCATGATTGCAGATAATTGCCACTTAGACTCTCCTTCAAGCTGTTTGTATGACTCCAGCATACACTGGGTGAAATGAATGTGTTTGCTTTTAGGTTACTCTTGTGTGAGGTGAAAAATAGGTTCGTTCTTATTAGATTAAGTACCGTGAGGAGGGAACGGGAAGGAGTGCCGATAGATGCTGTACACTGAAGCCATGCATGTGGGCAGGTCAGAAATAGTCTATGGGGAGAATGTCCAAGGGGCATAACATGCTGCTCAGTTTTCAAAATAAGACTTTCCTGCTTGTTCTTAGGTGGGAGACAGCGTCCTGCGGAAACCCACTAGCCTCAGGTCTGGTTTCAGTGCTGTGCTCTGCAGTTCTGCACAGCTCTGCCACATTCACATCCTTTTCTGATGCCTCATTGCTCTCTGGCTGGACGAGAGCAGGCCACTTAGATTGCTGTTCAGGAGTCTCCAGCTTTTCTTTAATCTTAGGAGACAGAGATGAGAAACTGCTGCTGTGGAGAAAACAGGCTGAGAGCCCCCAGCATGGGGGAGAGCTGCTTTACGCTGTGCCCTGTGTGGGTTAGGGATGTTTACGGGGAGGATGCCAGTTAAGAGAGGGTTAATGCCACCTCCGCCACCTGTGTCCTGCGGGACCGTCACTGTGCAGCATGGCTATGGAGAAAGGGCTGTGATGGGGATGGCCGTGCTGTTTATACTGCTTTTGTGTTACTTATGCGCTCTGTTAGTCAGAGTCGCCGCTGCCACTGGAGGGGAAGGACTTACAGTCTCCGGACGGTTTCTTTGTGCTGAATCACTTACACTTGTGTAACTGCCTTTCCCCGAGCGCTAGCAAACTGTACGGGCCCGCAAAGTCTGCCTTAAGAAAACCTCAAAAACCTGTGGCTTTTCTTCCTTCTCCCTCTTCCGTTTGCTTTCCCTTGTTCTCTTTGTCTGCTCCCTTCTGAGCCATTAATGCTCGTGCCAGCATCAAGTTTTCGAGCTGCCATCGACTCTCCCAAGGGGCACCAGCATATCTCTTACTTCCCAGTGGCAGCGGCAATACCTTGCCAGGTCAAATGTCAAAATTTAAGGCTCTAAAAAAGAAACCTTGATCTTTACAAGCCTTGTAACCACTCCTGAGAAGAGAGAGCTCTTCCTGCCCTGCTGCAGCGTTAACATTTCACCAGTTTCTCTTTCTACTTTGATTCCCATTCATCAGAGAAGCTTCCCTTTCGCCCTGTGCACCTGCCACAGTCTGGCTAAAAGGCAGCTTGAGCCCCTGAACAAACCCGATCTGTCCTGGGCAGCCCCTGAAATACTTCCACATCCCTGGGTGCGGTCCCCCTCCAGCAGGATGGGAGCAGAACAGAAACTGGTGACTGCTTCCTCCTTCCTTCCCAAGTGGTGATGCTCAAAAATACCTCACCAAAGTCATATTTAGGAACAGCTGCTTTTGAGCTGTCCCATGGCCTGGATCCTCTCGCCAAATACTGAATTTGTGTAACATGACGGAATGATTTGAAATCGCAAGAACTGACTTTCTCCCATAATCACCTCTCATGGGCAGCTGCTGCCCTGTCCCTTGTCCTCTTTGCCACGTCCCAATCCCAAGAAGTCAAGCAGGTGGATAATACACGGTTTTGGAGAATAAGTTCTTCTAAGGGAAAGGGAGGGATTTATTTGAATAAAGAATTTTATTTGTGGGTGAAATGGCATCCGCTATGTCTCTGAGTCTAAACTAGTGTCTACATTACCTCATTAGTCATGTTAGTCATAAACGAGCCTTATGTTAGCTCACACATTCATCAGGGGATGTCAGAGCTGCGCAGAGAGTTGGCTGAAGATTGGAGATTTGGAAACCAGACATGTCGCTAGTGGCTCGGGCTTGCGAAGTGACCTTGGTCAGATCCTAACCCCTTATCTGCTGGGTGGGAGAGATAACGCTTCTTTCCCAGCTGCTTCGAGATCAGCAGATGAAATGCACCATTTTGAAAATGAGGGAAATACTTTTGTGTCGACGTAAACAGGCAGATGCCTTCCCTTCCTCCTTCCTCCTGGCTGCCGATGGGACCACACTCCAACCGGCCGCACACCGCGGCGCCGGGGGCTGCAGGCAGGAGCACCTCCTTCCTTCTCGGGGAGGGTCACAGGAGCCATTTCCTCTGTCTGGCCTCGCTTCAGGCCCTTTCTGGCATCACGTGGGGTCAGCGCCCGACGCACGTCACACTCTGGCTTTAATGGAGGAAGGAGAAGAGCGGC
>NW_009198362.1:30453-53846 GCF_000690835.1 Fulmarus glacialis | reverse complement strand
GCGGTGCGGAGGCGGGCTGGGCGGCAGGAGCATTGGAGGTGGACGGACACAAACCACGCGTCTCCTTCCCCGGCGAGGCTCTGCCAGGCTCCGCTCCTCCTCGGCAGGAAAGGAAACCCCAGCGGCCACCAGCTCCCGGCGTATGGAGCGGGCTGCGGCGGCTCAGCAGGGCACAGCAATTCGTAAGTGTGGTGGAAGTGTCTCATTCAGCCTCCCTGCCCTCTGCCTAGCCCCTGGGGCTAGCATGGGGTTCGTAGGCTGCCTGAGGATAAGGGACTTGATTGTAAACCATTTCCCACATCCGAGGCCGTTCCACTCGTGCCCTTGGGATCAGAGATCATCCGCACTGGAGCCTTGCATGGGAACGGCGCCTGCGAGAGAGACAGCCGCAGGGTTGCACGTGAGAGATGGAGGGAGGACGTCCTCTGTGTCTCACACTCTCTTGCTGCTTCTTCCCCCCAGGAAGAGTCTCGAGAGAACAACTGCAGCATCACAAAAGCTCACAGCAAAGCACAAATGGGGATGTTAAGTCTCTCTGTTTCCCAAGGGAAAGATGGTAATGCCCAATTTCATCTGGCCTCAATTCCACCTGTGTCCCTGTCCCTTGTTCAAGGCTGAAAACCATCCTGGAAATGCTCGGTTCAAGGAGGCAGAATTTAGGTTAGAACAATCTGGGTAGCTGTGACTGTCTGTTATGGGTGTATGTATGTAGGAAATGCACCAAATTCCTCTAAAAAGAGGGATTCTGTGCTCTGACCAACCATGGGACAGCTGGTTTGGATGTTTGCCAGTGAATCAGAAGCAGAGATCTGAACCTTCTTCCCCATTCCCTTATCTCCAGCTGGCTCGCTGGTTGTGGATTGGGTCTCTGAATCTGGCTCAGTCCTCTTTACTAGCAATGATATGCTAGGCATAAGAAAAGTTCACTCTTCCCACTTTATTCATAAAAAGGAAGCCTTTTACAGGGAAAAGGAGCAGATTTGCTTCTGCTTGTTGCTTGCACAAATAGAGCATGGAGGTAGCCTTGAGGGACACTGTGATGGCTTCATGCAGCTTTGAGGAACACTGTGATGGCTTCATGATGCCTTCTGTTAAGCCACCTGGCCTTGACAGCTTTACTCCTAATTCCCTGTACTTGCTCTTTCAAATCAGACCTTTAAGAACAATTTAGCACTGGAGTGTTGTGGTGGCTGCTGCCAACTCATGGAGTCTCTCAACAGAGCTGAGAAGGATCCTCTCATGTCAGTGTCTCCCCATGTCACAAGGCAGTATGGAGAGGATATTCCTGCTTTTTGTGGTAGAAAACAAAAGCCTGGCTGAGCGCTCGGTGCGTTACCAGAGAGCTGCCCCGTGACACTATTGGACTTTCTAAAATAAAAATTCTTTTGCATTTTCCCCTGACATCAGGTTGTTTTGCATAAAACAATTAAACAGACCATCCAAAATCCATTTACAAGGTTTCCCAGAAATCCTTGGAGCGTTTGAAGCAGTTGGAGGAAATCAGAGTTCAGACCTGAATTCCACAAGTGATGACGCTAAGTCTGGAGAAGGATTTTCATTGCTTGAAGCCAAAAGGAAACCAGCGGAGCCTTGAGGAACAACTTGACCCTAAGTGGGATCCCACCTCATCAAACCTGAGAAACAACCCTGCTGTGCTCTCTCAGAGTGTCACCTGCCTTCAGCTTAGTAGCTTCCATCAAAGGCTGGTTCTTCTGATTATTTATTTGCAAGTAGCCTACACAGCAACAAATCACAGTGTAGCAGGAAAATGGAGAACTTAACTTCTAAATTAATGGGGAAAAACACAGTTGTAAAGAAGTCAGTGGTGGGTCTCTACTTGAGCTGTTAGTGCCCACGTCGCCAACACCTTGCCACTCAAATGCCAGTGACACTTAACTGAAGGGTCCTCACTGTTGCAATTCACTGGGAGCCTCAGGAGCCCTTAGGGAAACTGCCACTGGAATGCCCCTTTGCGCCAGCCTGGCAGCTAATGTGTTTTGACAGCCCCCCAAGCTCAGCGTGCTGCCGAGAGGGCAGAAACGAGACATTTCACAGGAAAGTTAGGAGGTAGTCTTTGCTACTTCACAGCTGGCTGGCAGCGAAGAAGAGATGGTGGTGTCTTCACGTGTATCCTTTTTCATGTTGCATGACCTTCTGAGCCTGGCACACAGCAGTGCTCCTACCTGCTGTATTTCGCAGGACTGCAAAATAGTTGGGGCTGGCAGGGACCTCTGGAGATCATTCATCCAAACCCCCTGCTCAAAGCAAGGTCAGTGAGAGCAGGTTTGTCAGAGCTGTGTCCTTTGTGGCAGGAGGGGAGCTGAAATCCCATCCCAGCACCTTCCTTCGATAGGGTGTGGAATACAGAGGCAGGTGGAGGAGTGAGGGTGCTGTTTGGGTATTCTGTTGTTCCTACAGGGAGAAGGATGTTCTGCTCATTGTTAACTTGTTTGGTTTGGTTTTAAGTCTGTAATAGTTGAAACAACTGCATAGGAAACTGGGTGTAAGCCCAGCTTAAAGACAGGTCTACTCTATGTTGGCATCATACCGAGGAAAGGAAATTGCAGTGTGCCACAAACCAAGACAAAAGCATTGCCTGCATTATCTGGCATGCAGGGCTCCGGTTATAACACCACACTTATCTCTGTCATAATTTCAGGTTTGCAGAGCATTGAAAGGATGTAGTTTTTCATGTAGTCATGAAATCATGTTTCTGTACCTCGAGAGCATAGAGAGATCCCACATACAAGGTATTTTACACTTACATCATGTGTACATGCAGTAGCTCATGTTTCAGAGCTTCCATCAAGGCTTCAGAAAGTATCTTCCCTTTCTACAGTCCTCCCACTTGCCCTGATAGTCACAGTTGCAACATTTGAGTGAAGTCTATCAACTATAAAGAGTTGCATGCACAATAGCAGCGCATGCCCTAGCGCTTGCACTATTGTCAGGAAAACAGAGGGAGGAAAATCATTATTTGCCAAAAAACATAAAACCCCAGAAAAGCGTTACACAAGGCTCCCAACTCTCCGACCGTCAAGAGCTCCTGCTGGGGGATTGCAGGATTTTACAGTTTGATTTAATAGTTTCAAAGAGAATTGTTGCTCTGTTGGGAACCACCTTCAATCTGTCCAATGATTAAAAAAAAGCAAAGCAAACAATGTCCTTCCCACTTCCCCAAAATTCAAAAAAAGAAACAAACAACCCCCTCAGAAAAGCTGGGGCAAGCAAACGAGAGAAATAAGATAACACAGCTTTTAAAAGCCTGTTGCTTTGCAGCTGTTCACATTCTGGCTACTTTCCAGAGTTACTTTGATGATCCTCTGCCAGGAAAAAAAGAAGTCCTTCAAACCTAGAATTTGATGAGGACATTATTTCTCAGCAAAAGTAAATGAAGATCCAGGTTTGGGATTTAGTGATGGGACTGCCATCTGCATCAGTTTAAGAGCCAGTGATCTTCACCAAGACCCTGGCAGATTTGAGTGGTATCCTAGTGGTGGGAGACCTGTGTTCTTCAACTGCTGATAAAGGACAAAGAGGACTTAGGTCTTCAGAGAAGTTTGATACCACGACCAACAAGTGGAGGTGTGAAGTTAAATTGGTGCCTGGCTAGGGGGAGCAAGCTGGACATGTGCTAAGAACTGACACTAACTGGGAAGTTGTGTCAAAGTTTGGCTTTGTTGCATTGGCTGTTGGATCCCTGTCCCGTAGGAGAGCTCATGGGGAAGGAGTTTAAAATAAGCACAAACTGGTGCAGGGGCGAATGACAGGGAAGAAATACTACCCCTGAGCTGATGGATGCAATATAAAGTGTTCAGAGGCACTGCCAGGCATTCCCGAGGCTGTGACTTGTACCTAGGACTCACGGATGAACTCTGTGCGGGAAAGATGCTGTGTCAGAGCCCTGCAACAAAACAAGTAGCATCACTATGTGTCACCCAGAACATCACCTCGTACAGCCAAGTACAGAGATGCCCTAAAGCACAGGTTTGGGTTACAGCAAACTAAAAGGGCTGAGATGTAATTTTTCCCTTTCTTAAATAAGTATGGTCATAACGTAGCCTAACTCTGGGATTGGTACATTCTGGGGTTCCTTGTGCCCTTATGCTACACCTCTGCTTTTTATCACGCATTAACTGGTGGTTCTTTTACCTTGATCTGTGAAGCAGCAAATGATGGTTCATTTCATGTTGTTGTACACTAGGATTCTTTTTACACCCTGCACTTTTAACATATGCTATTTAAAGGTTGTAGGAAGAATTGTTGGCAAATGGTAGATGACAGGTTGCTGAAACATGATAAAATAGCAAGAGTTTCCAATGAGAGATTGAAGAGGCAGGAAAGGAAAGAGGGGAGAATCTGTAGACCATCTGTGCCAGTCTTTGCTAGGTTGAAAGACCCCCGTTTAGACGCAGAGACTGTGCAATGCAAGGCTGACAGACTGTCTTGTTTGCCTGGAGTGCAGGAAGGCTATCGAGTGAAACCCTGTTTTGCTCTGCCCTCACTCCACCCTGAATCCGGCTGATGCCTGGGGGAAGAGCTGCTCAGCTGCCTTGCGGATAGCTACATTAGTCTGAGGACTGGGGTCCTGGAGGAGCCCATTTCTCTGGACGACTAGCTCAGATGAGGATTTCCACAGTGTACATGTCTCAAATTAAGTGAAGCAAATCTTCTAAGATTTGAAAACCCACTTAGCAAACCACTAAGACAATCTACTGCCAATCTACAGCCTAGGACCAGGGAAGGAATTTTTGCCCTCTTCATCCTTTCCTTAACCCCTTGGGAAATGTCTCTTAGGGGGCATTTCAAAGTCCCACTGTGACTATGTGGGCAATAGTTGATTCCTACTGATTGAAAAGGTCATTTTTACTTTCGCATCAGATCTTCACCCTGCAGAATGGCTGCCCTTGAGCCTGAGATGTATTATGACTAATGACCAAAAGTTATTTCATCGTTAGTCTTCCACCTCTTCTAGGGCTGTACTGAAACAAAATAAAGGAATGTAAATTAGTGACATCCAGCTGGCTACGCAGTTAGCAAGGTGAATGCATGTAGCTTGTCTCCACACATCTCTTGCTTTGTGGGATGCGGACGGTCCATCCCTCTCATTGTGTTTGTCTGGTGAGCAAATCCAAGCTTCCCACAGGTGAACAGACACCGGTCAAGAACAGAGGCTGCAAGGTTTCTTCAGCCAACTTCTGTTTTGAATATTATGTTCTGACTTGTGAACCCTGAGGAATTCAGATCTCAGGGCAGAGGAAATGTTGGAAGAGGTCAGGCGAGCTGTGCTCCCTCTGTGTTACTCGGAGCAGCAAATAGCATGCGTTCCAGGGTAACATCTGATTTTCTGCTTTTACGAGGCAGATGTTTAGGATAAGTGATCTGCTGTTTATTTTAATTGCCATCTTCCAAACCTCCTTCCTACGTGCGTGCACACATTCGGAGACCATAAATAAGGATTCTTCAGATTATGCCGTTACTTGGGTAGCTAGCCCTGTCTTCCATCAGTGTCTGGACAGGGTTGTGTGCTGCAAACTCAGTTCCCCTTGCACATCGGATTTACAGTGGTGTAAATCAATTAGGTTTAATTCCTTTCTCAATGACACTAGCATAAATTTGAAATCACTCCACTGACATCAGCGCCGTAACGGCAGTGTAAAGGAAAGTTAGACTCCCTTGATTTCAGAATGTCACTGCTGATTTACACCAGAACAAGAGCAAAAGTAGTTGGGCTCAGCATGTCCTAGCACTGTGTTACTGAACAGCAGGCCAGGGTGTGCTCTGGGATACAGTGGTGACGATGGAGAGCAACTCCATGGATTTTGCTGGCATTAAGTTGATGGAAATGAGTTGTACCTCCACCACAGTTTGGGTGTCAAAGAGCTCCGTGTAGTAGGTAATTAATGAAAAGAAAGGATAAACCAATGCTCCTGTGTAAAGTGATTAGTCCCATTGCCTGTCACTATTGCAGGAGAATCATATAGGGATGAGTCTGACCATTTGGCTTGTGTTGTGATGGTGATGATGATGATGGAGAGCAAGGCAGCGGTACCCTCATATCTTGATGGACACCAGGCAGGTGTCCATGGAGGAACTGGTGGTCCTAGCTGAAGACAGAGGGGCATGTGGAGAAGCTGCCGTTGCAACTGGTGCTAAGAGCTAGTCTGGAGGGGTGGGAATGCTGGCTGCACTTTTCTCCTCTGAGAGGACACGAGCAGTTGTTGTAGGCATTCTGTGCTGGCAGCATTCAGGGTGTTAATCCTTGCTCACTTGTTTCTCTAGATTTTCCCACCTTGTCTCTAAAGGGCTAGAAGTGAAAGCCTGGCTGTAAAAGGGGTGCTGGCCCCTCTCTCTGCTGCTGTGGCTTCAGCCTGCAGACTGCAGATTTAAGCAGAAGGATACAAGAAGTGGGTATTTCTTCTTGAAGCTGTAGGGCTTCCCAAACAACCTTGCTGTTTAAAGAGACTTTGGCAAGGAGGGCCTGGATTTCTGATGGCTGTTCTTCGGGAAGTTAGAGAGCTCAGTGGTCACCACAGAGTCCTTCAGCCTTGTCCCATTAGAGCCAGTGGAGACAAGCTGATTTACACCCCTCTTCTGTTGGCATCTGGCCAATCTCTTAATTGTTGATAAGTGACTTTCTTTTTTAATAGTACACGTTTGCTCTGAGTGGCTCAGTTTGCACATAGTGAAATGCAGCCATGTGTGGCATAACTGCTTTAAAGCCAGTGAGTCGAAACGGGGAACCACCATGGTGGTGCCACAGAGCGGGACGGGGCCATGGGTGTCCCAGGGAACTAAGCCCTCACCTTCTTTCTTTTTTTAAAAAAGCTGAGGCCATGCTTTGCCCATCTCTCAGCCTCCCCCATGCTGGCAGAGGTGGGAGGCAGCAGGAGAACCTCACAAACCAGAGAAGGACTGCAGTCCTTCCCTTTTCACTTATTATCCAAGGGTCCAGCCACAGCTATCATTGACAGACAGGAGAAATAAAACCGTTCTCCATGCTCCCAGCCCCAAGGAACCCCAGCTGGCTGCACAAAATGGTTCCCACATCTATGCTGTACAGCCGAGGGGACGGATGGCTGCTCCGAGCTCCAGACGTGGGTTTCGGCAGCTCGGAGGAACCTCGCTCACACTCACCTCCTTGTCCGCACACTCAGCTGGAAGGTGGCCCAGCAGAGATGAAATGAGAGCTAAGGGAGCACGGCCCCAGTTTTCCCACCCGTTTTGTTCTTACTAGCGGTGAGTAACTCAGCCGATGCGTTCGCTGGCGGGGAGCGGCGGAGTTTACCAGTCGTGAAACAAAACTGTGATTATTGCCATAGAAACCGGAGCTTGAATGTGAAGCTCATCCAATGGGGCAGCAAGAAGAGGACATTGGACTTCTGTCTCCTATCAAAACTCATATGTGTGGCTTGGATTTGGAATACCAGAAAGTCACATTATTATAATAATCATGTCATAAAATATCCAGATATCAAGAAACATTGACTTCTTTTGGGTTCCTCGGAAGAACAAAGTCAAGACCTCGGGGACTGGCCTGTGAGGGATGAGGGTGGTTAGTAGCACCACTGCAAAGAGCAAAGCTCTTTCCAATTAGGAAAGGAGGCAATTAAATCACAGTGGCTGAGGGATGCAGAGTCAGAAACATAACCTTGCTCTGCTTCATGGCCATCTTTGGCACATTTGCAGATGTGCAATTTGTTTAGAGAATTCCCTCCTCCTTCCCATTTGAACTCTCTACAACAGTGGCTTGGCCCTGGGAGCTTACAGCATGGTTCAAGTTTCCTTGTAAGCTTACAAGCTCCATCTATAGGATAGTCGAAGAAGAGCCCTTTGGCTTCAAGCTGATGAAAAAGGGCAGAGAAACTTCACTCAGAGATTCCAGTTTTGTTCTGGAAAAACTCCAGCATGCTTAGCATACCGCATTGCAGAAAGTCACTGATTTCATCGTTGTTACTTCATATTTGGGTATAGCTTTCCTCCCTGGTTAAACTGTCAGTCCTCGGGCCCGTGCTGCATGACTGTGGGAATGGTGCCTGTCGAAGTTGCTCGAGTTGTGGAGCTGCTATTATTCCATATAGGAAATCTCAGGGATTTTCTAAAGAGCTCCTGATCTGCAAGATTTCTGGGCTACAGTTGTGATGCCTTTAGGTTCTGATAGCCCACAGTGTGCCCCATGTACAAAACTAAACAGTAGCAATTAACATGTCCAAATCATCTAAATCCAGATGATTTAGCAAATCAGTTTCTCCTTAGCTTGGTGTTTAATGATTACCAGCCCCAGCCCACACTTCACTGCACAGGCTGCACCAGCAGAAGTAATTGCAGTCCACAGGGGTTTTTTAGGAGGAGGAAACACAAAAGGTGAAAGACTTTTCTTCCTTCTTTTGTGCAGAGTAGAATCCTTCTCGGCAATAATGTGAGGTACAGACTGGGGCTGTGTGTGTTTCCGAAGGAAGGAAGGAAGAAAGGAGGAGTGGAGGGACAGGGACAGACACACTTTGCAGGGCAGATGGAGTGTGAGTAGTCTTTTTAAAGAGATGCTGGCAACTGACACTGTTGCAAATCATCTCCCTCATGTTGGAACTTCATCTTTGATTTGCACAAGAAATACAACTTCATTTTGTATACCCAGAATTCTTCTGAGAGAGGCATTGTGTTCCCAAAGAACAGATATGGTTTTTTTCCTTTCTGCAGATCCATTCTGGTTTTAAATGCTGCTTTCTCCCCACACACGCACAGACCATGATCTTTGACATGTACTTATTAAAATATCACTTTCAAATAGATAAAAGCACAGGCATATCCAGTACTTGTTCCTTTCTCTATCTCAAGATTAATTTCCCATTTTTCCATCTAACGTGTCTGTCATTCAGGTATCTCCACAATCAAGAAAAAGCTCTGTTTTTTCCCTTTTGTAGATTCACAGATATTAAAACCAGAAGGAAATGTGTTTTCATCTCCTGGGCAGCTGACCTGAGTGTATATGTAGAGATGCATCTGTTTATTCCAATTATTTCATGCAAAGAAGCTTTGCTTTTTGGTAACTACTGCGTGAAAATCATCGCTTGGGTACTAAAGCACCCAGCTGTCCAGGGGGTGCAACCCCTGCCGAATGCCTCGGTCGATCATCCCGCTCACACAGCTCCGGAGTGCAACGGCACTGTAGGAACATCACTGCAAAACGTGGGGGCAGAAGCTCACCCACCTCGAGGAGGTGCAGCACCGGCACACGGTGGCATGTATGGGCAGGGCACCGCTGGGCAAGGAGAGAGTGGGCTGCTCCTGGTGCTCGTTCAGCCACTGGCTCCTTTGGGGGGGTGTTCAGCAGCAGCTGGGGAGGGTGCCTGAAGGCTAAGATAGAGCCAGTGGACATGGTGTTCACCAGGCAGGGCCAGCGAGTCCTGGGGAAGTGTAATCTCTCTCCTGGCTTCAGCATCTGAATCCCTCCTCTACCCCAACCTCTACCACGCTAAACTGATGCTTTTTTTCTTTCTTTCTTTCTCTGTCCCACAGAGATCCCTGGGTGTCCAGGAATGGTTGAGAGCTGAATGGGCTGACCTCTCTTCCTCACCATCCTGAGCTCATGAGGGCTCTGAAGAGATTGAGTGGGAGCATGGCCTTGCTTCTCTGAGCCTGGGGATGCTGTGGGAAGTGATTGGCAATGTGGCAAATGTCTTCATCCCAACCCATAGCCCATCGTGCATCACCTGAAGGAGAAGCTGAAGGATAACCAGAGGACCAGGAAAGGCTCTGCTAGCCTCGGAGGACACTGATGGGGGACCGGCACTAAGAGAGGCACTTTGCAGGAGTCACTGCATATGAAACCGGCTCTGGAAAGAAGCTACAGGAGCCCTGTGAACTGAAGGAGGTGAATGTCCAAATCACCACAAAAGATGCAGAGGGGTTTCCCTGGCACAGCATCCTTGGAAAGCACTTTCAAAAGGGAAAGGGGTATCAGGACCACGTGGCCATGTCCGGTGGCTGGTTTGGAAGAGGCACAGCAAGGTCACTGCCTTACGGTCAGGGCAGGAGGCCGGCAGGACGTGCTCACAGCTCCCTGTCCACGTGCTGGCTGGGGCTCCAGACGAAACAGGAATCTGACCAAGACTGAGAGAGAAGGAGTGTGGAAGATTGCTTTGACTTACTCTGTGCTTGTTTCTCCTTCTGGCGTCTTCTCTGTCTACCTCTTTTTCTCTCTAGGCCTACATGTACTGCATGTGGGGCCCAGACCCTCACAAACAAGCAGAAGTATTAGCACAGGGCAAATCCTGCCCAGTGCACGACTGTGCTGCCCAGTGCAGTGCTGTTGCTGGATGGGGCTGACATTGCACAGTGGAGACGTAACGTGGCCTTCGTTTGCTCCTTATGCCAACAAATCTGCAACTATAATGCCTGGACTTCAGAAAGGAGAAAGGCTTGAACCTGGCAATCCTTTGACTTGCAAGCAGTCACATGCTAGCATGACCAGCCACGCTTGGGAGCCAAGTTTTAACACCCGAGCCCCAAAACGTTATAGAGCATCTGTCCCTCTCCTGTAGCTGTGGAAATGAGCATGCCGGCAGGCTGCACGCTCAGCTCCTGCATCTCAGATTGTAAAAAACTCATTAAGCAGAGAAAGAGACGGAGGGAGTGACGGGCTCAGGCAGAAAATAGTAGGAAAAACTGATTCAAAACCATAGGAAAATGTGCACTTCTTAATTGCAGGTGGTGTCCCAGCTGCAGACTGTCATGCCCAGCTGGGCGGCTGTTTTCACCGAGCTGCTCCCAGAGGCCTGGGCAAAATGTGCTGGTACCGAACCGTGCCGGGAGCCCCATCTCAGACCTTCTCTCTCGGGCTTCCAGCTGCAAACCCCTTCCCTCATGTGCAATCGTATTTATTTATTTATTTTCTTGCTGCTTGATGCAAAGCTGCTAACAGAGCACCCTCCCCGCAAACATCCGCAGCCGAGAGAGGACGGAGAGAGGGAGTGCGTGCTGTGTGTCTGTGCGACGGGAGCGGGCAAAGGGGCAGGCGTGTGCCCTGAGCGGGCCGATCCGGGCATGCACACGGGGTGTGCATATGAGGCAGGAGGAAAAGGCTGCGGTTAAACCAGAAATACTTCCCCTGGGGTGAGTGTGCGATTTTGGTCTTTCAAGAATTAAGAACAAGCTGGGCAAACTTTTTATGGGAAGGACGGCAGGACAGCTGTAGGCTGCATAAGCTCTGCAATGCCCCTCTAGCCAGATTTTCTCCGTGCGGCTGTGCTTGTGCAGGGTATGTGTCTCTGTGCAAGTTGCTTGCCCAGATCGTGTCCTCCCAGCGCTCCCAGCTGTAATGAAGCAAACTTACTGTGTGTACATCCTGGCTTTGGACACTTGCAGGGGGCCGTATCCCAGCCAGGCAAGTTCCCACCAGTGTGCTCACAGAGATTTAATACCTGGCAGCCTTTTCTGCTCTGTTCAATAGAGAGATCCATGTACAGACCATTTCACACAGCCAGTTTGAGACTGGCAGACACGAGCTTCTCTAGACAATGCTGTAGCTGTGCTGTAACGGTTCATGCTCAGCCTTGGCTGTTCCTACCCATTTTTCTAAAAAACTGGCAACCAGCAGCATTCAGTCGTGATCAGGTATCCCATTTTATGGAAAGCCTGTGTGTCCCAGTGCAGAGGGCAACCGTTTCTCTGGGCTCTCCCGTGCCCTGCTGCTCTCCCACAGCTCCCATGCTCAGGAGGGAGCCAGGGCGCCCGGGCATCCCTTGGCAGCGCTCCCGGCTGCTCCAGGGGAACCTGGCTTCTCCCATACCCTTCTCTCTGAGATGCTCCACCAAGGCTTTGTCCAAACCTGTGTGGCTGCTGAATGGAAATATTTCCCAACCAAAACCTGTTCCTCAGAAGATTCCTGGCTGGCTCTAGTCACTTATTATGTACTGGAAACACTGCCCTTGGGATTAGTTTTCAGGTTAGAGACACACATGGGATCGTTGTAGTTCTTTTTCTCACAAATCCTCTCATGTGCAAGAGCAGGTTGCAGTAAGTGAAATGGATACACTTGCTCTGATAATTTGCCAGCATGGCCCAAAAGCAGTGACCTGCTTATTGCCGATTGCTTCCTTGCAGAGTTGTAAGAGTTATCGAGATAGAAGAGATGTATTACAAATCCATCTGCCTATGACCCTTCAGGCTTGTTCCATGTATTACATTTACCAGTGATGTGCTGGGTCTATTTTTAAATGCCCTGACACCAGGGTTATTGTGCTGTCCTTTGGGAGATTGCTCTGTAGTCCAAGTCAGGAGCTGCTATTAGTATTCCACCTGCATTTCCTCCTGAAAACTTCATTCCGTTATTCCCAGTGATGCTCTTCAAATACCTGCTGCTCATTATGTCCCAGTCAGGCTCTGCCACTTGACCTGTGCTCCTCTTTCCTCCTCAAGAACCTCTATGGCTCCCTGATCGCTGCTGCTCCCTGTCCTTCCCATAGTTCAGCACAGAATGAGCCTGTTTGTTAATTCAGCCGTGCAGCATTTGTCAGGGATCCATACCCAGCCGGGACCTCTGGCAATGCCTGGTCTCCCCAAGTGGCTGTGGAGCTGCTCTCTCCCTCATTGCAAAGCACGTGGGGTGCAGGAAAGGGGCAGACACAGCGATGTGGAGATGTGTCCGAAAGCGGACCAGCGTTGGCAATGAGCACTCATATCGTGCGGGGAGAGAACGCCTGCTAGGGACAGTACACAGCGAAGTCTCCATCACAGCAAAGCCCAAGCTGAGCAATGGAGGTGGGTGATGCTCCAGTATTGCCTGTGCAGCCGTACCAGGGATCAGTGGGGGGCAAAGGTCTGTGCTGTGGCAGGGACCTGTGGTCTGTCCTGCCTGGAAATCACATCCGTGAGCTGGAACCGCAGCTCCGCATGGAGGGAGCCCCTCCATGCAGCAGGGGAGCTCAGCAGGCTCGGTGCACGTGGAGCGCTTGCTTGGGGAGTCTTTGTGTACAGCACTCGGCTGGAGCACCATTGTGCTTGTTGTAAGAGCTCTGTTCTTCTCACCGAACAAATTGTTCCTACAAATAAAGAATGAAAAGTCCTCCTCTTCCCACTCTTCTTTTTTACATTATTCGTCAAGCGGCACCAGAGGAAGGGGCCGCACCTGGATGGTGGGAGCAGAAAGTCACTGTGCTCCTGCAGATGCCAGGGCAGCTCATGGGGAGGTGCTGGGACTGCCTGGGGGAGAGGTTGAATGCAGGCAGAATAGCCAGGGGAAGTCAAAACACAAACTGCACCAGAGCGGGTTCTGGTGCAGTTCTCCACGAAGCTTGCCGATGCTGGTGGGTAATGGGTTGCAGTATCTCCAGACACTGGGGATGGGGCTGTGGGACAAGACTAGAGAGGAGCTGAGCACCAGCACGGCAGCCCGTGTAGGCACCAGTCCTGCAGGCGCGGTGGAGCAGAGCAGAAGGAGGACAGGTCAAAGACACCAAGGAGGAGGAAAAAAGACCGGTGAAAGAGGTGCCGAGTCTCCCGAGGGTTTCACAGTATGACAACAGAGGAATCTGGAGACTCCTACGTGGCAGTGTGTGATCCCGAGGGCTGGTTTTTGCCCAAACTTCAGATCAGTGATAGAGCAGAAGGCTCCTTAACTCCCCCTCTCGATCCCCAGCTGTTCTCCCCGGTGACGTGGGGCAGGGCAGCAGTGACAACATTACAGCTTTTCAGAAGCAATTGTCAGGGGAAGAATTTGGTCCCTAAACGACAAAAGAATCAAAATGACACATTTCCAACAGAATTCATGATTAGACAATTAATCATCTCAATTTAAAACATTGGAGGGCCTGGAGTGCCCTAATACATAAAGATGTTCAAGGCAGCGGTTGTGCTCTATGCCTGCCAGCAGCCTGGTCTCTGGCTGCCAGTGAGCTCGGGGCTTTAGGCACCATGAGCACTGCAGGTCCACAGCCTGGGGACCGGTCCTCTGGTGGGACCTGCATGCAGAGCTGCCAGGGGAATTTGGTATGTCTTTTATCAAGGAATAGAGACAGCCTTGAACTGCTGCATAACGGTATGCAGGTCTCCATGGTGCCATACCTTCACTTTTTAGTGTGACTGCGAACCACAAAAACTCAGCGTCTCATCCCTGCTTTCTAAGGACATTTCCAAAGTCACTTATGGCTCAGACATTTATGAGAGGTGCAGACCCAAGTAAAGAGGCTTGTCTAACCTCTTCAGGCCTCCAGCAAGCTAACAGGATGGATTTTTTCCACCTCCTAGACTTTGTATCTGGATTTACTGAGCTCTGGGGTCAGCCCTGGGTTTTGGGACTGGATAAATTGTGAGCCTTATTTGCACACACAACCCCACTGCCTCCAGACATCCCAGGATGTGTCCAAATATCTTTCTAAAGTTCCTAAAGCTTTAAAGCAATCTGGAGAAAAGAGCTATGAGGAGATTATTGCAGTACATAACTGCAATAAACCTTTTCTTCATCCTTTCATGGTTAAAGGTATGAACATGACTTATGGCAACTTAAACCTCTTGAGAGCAGCATATAAAATCGCTTTCTCAAATGGCTGGTAAAGAACCTCGTTAAGCTAAGATGTCAGCGCTCGCAAATGCTGCTGTCTGAATGGGGCTATTTTACGAGTCAGTTTAATCCTTCCAGGAATCAAATGACCCCTTTCCACCCACACCGAGCAGCAGATTCACTCTTTGCTCCTTGTTTTCTGACCTGTTTGTTCATTCAAGGCTCTGGCACTGTCACCTCTTGCAGATGAGATGCCTCATAACTTGCAAATGTAAACAGGTTAATAAAAAACTCCACATCTGGCTAGCTTTCATGCTACCTGGCAAATAGCAGAGGCTACAGAGAAGTCAGGGGCTTTTCATGTGCAGCCAGCAGCAAAACAGGAGGAAAGAAATGTTCGCTTGCTCCAGCTGCAACTTTTAGGGTCATTCTGTCAGCTGCCACGCAAGGAGGGCTCCCAGTCCCCAGAAACCCTTGTAGGACGCCTTCCCGCAGTGCCCTGTTGCTTCTGGGCACAGATTTTCCTGGAAGATGGAGGAGGATTAGGGGGACCATGCCCTCAAGGGTGGCTCAGTTCCCACACCGACGCGAGAGCCATGGTCCCTCCCATGAGCCACATCCCCTCATTCAATGGTCCTCCAGCTCTTAGCGTCCTTTTAAAAATCACACAGCTGGGCATAAGCAGCAGGTACTTTCCCTGCCTTATATGCCTTCTGGAGGATGTGTCCCTTTCCCCGGTCATGCTCCCCTGGCCTGACACCACCCCGAAGGGTGCTGCTGCCACGGCACCAATATTATTCCTGAGCCTCTTCTGGCAGCCCCACCAGCCCCAGCTGGCCCCACTCTGCCTTCCCGAGGCAGAAGCTGATTTCTGGGTTTCTCACACACATTTGCTTTCAATTCTATAGGCACAAATCCCAGTAAATGTTGGATTGAAGAACTTTGTGCTGGTAAATTACCATAATTTTGATTATTATGGGAGAACGTTTAAATCCCAGATGCTCTGTTTTGGTCTCCATGGAAATTGATAGAAGGGGTCACCTTTCAATTGCAGAATCCGGATGCTGAGGGGAATGGTTTTGCCTCATCAGTTAGGGAAGTGATGCGGGCTGGGTTATTTGTCTGTTTTTCTTTTTGTACGTGTCTGTCAGTGAAATTCATGCTGAAAATGTGAATCTGCACAGACCAAGCTGTCATCTGACAGCAGAAAACAAAAAACAGGAAGAAGGGGTGTTACAGAAATGGAAATTATGGTAATTAAAACACAAAAAATAATAGCAAAATGTATCCGGATATTACAAACACCAGGCTGGTTTATCGATGCTGCTTCTCTAAAGACTGTTGTGACTGGAAACTGAAAGAGTAGAGAAATATCTCACGCTGTTGTTAACCATTAACTATCTTGCTGCTAGTCTTGATTGCAGCCTGCATAGGGAGCCCGTGTTTTTAAGAGTTAATCCTCATTCAAAGCCCACCCAAGCCAATGGCAAGGCTGTACGGGTGTCCAGGGGTGCAGATGACTATTAACTGTGTTTGCAACGGCGATAGCAACCGGGCAACCGAAGCAGGGAGCTCCACGGCTCTGAGTATCGCACCAGCCGTGTGGGGAAGGGTCTGGTCCTGCAAAGCTCAAGATCTAAATAAGCAAGAGGGGGTAAGTAGGAGAATAAAAGACCGGCAAAGGAGACATCCCAGGGGTAGCAAACAGCATCTAAGTGCACACCCTGTTTAAGCAGAGGTCAGCTAAACATCAGGAAATTATGACTATCCTATGCTAGGATAAACTGCCTCTCTAGACGGGCTATTTTTCTACCAAGATTATAAAAGTGCTTTGGAGTAGCTTGGCTGGAGACATCTGCATTTGGTCAGACAAATCCTGGCCACTCGCTCTGCTCTCCACAGCCTTTCCAATGGCCCTGCATTGGTACAGTAATGGGGACCTGGCTCTAAGGCAGAGGCGTATTTTGCCCCTCGTGCCAGCCTTCCCAGGGCAGGGAATACAGCAGTGCCCTGCTTTGGGGAACTGCACCTTCCCGTTTGCATCCCCGCACATGCCGGACTGCTGCGCAAGCCCGGCAGGAGCATCAGCTGCTGCTTTACTTGCAAGAAACAGGTGCAAAAATTGTTGAAGCAGAAAGCAACAACGAGCACCAAGCTTGCAAAGGCAGATTTTTGGGAAGGTTCTGGGTTTTTTTAAAGACAATATTTGTCATCTCTGAAAAATCATTTCAGCTGTTTCTTTTTAAAAAACAAATAAGTCACATCTCCATTGCCACATTCTTCCTCTTCCCGTTTCTAACGCTAAGTGGAGTGCACTGACCCACGGACTGTTCCACTTTTTCCTACTCTCCTTCAGTTGGAGAGATTTTTTTTTTTTTAAAAACAACAAAGGAAGGGGAGGGGAAAAATGAGACACCCTCAGCATCATCTAGACAAGTGCATTCAGGGACAAAGCAAACGAAGAGGAAATTAAATTTTTCAGTTTTCTTTTATCATCAAAGCCAAGGCAAAATGAATGCGTCAATCCAAAATGAAGTTTGCCATGTTTCAGAGATCCCTCTGTGAAAGTGTAATCAGAAATGATGTTTTTTTGAGAAAAAGATGGTTTTGATAGAATCTGACTCTTTGAGTCTCCAAGTTGTGGCTAACCAGAGTTAAATGGCACTACCAGCTCTCCATCCTGTGGCTGTAGTTGAGTACTTCACGCTGGTCCTTGTACAAACGCTGGATGGTTTTGGTAAACAGCCTGAGAATCCCACTCGGCAATCGAGCCCTTGTGCCGCACAGACATCCCGCGGCCCCGCGGGAAGCCTGGCACAGCGTGAGTTTTGGCAGGACAGGTGGAAGAGGGGGAGCCCTTGGCTTGCCCTCCCCTTGCCCTGCCTGCACCCCAGCCTCTGGTGCATCCCGGGTGCGCCTGGCAGCGAGCCACGGGATAACAGCACAAGAAATTACACCGCGTTTGCCAGCGGCTGGGGACTGGCAGGCTCCGGGCAGCCCGGTCGGCTGCGGAGGCTCCAGGACGGCACCTGTTGCTGTTGAGGCTGCGCTCGGCGAGGACTCGGTGCTATTTTTGGAGCGTGCTTGAGGGCAGAAAGGATTAGCATGCCCCAAATGCAGAAGAGCTGGGCTTGTTATGAACAGAGAGGACTCAGATTTGCTCAGCAACAAGGTCTGTCCCAGCTGGGGGCAGAAAGGGCTAACCTGGACCTCCTCGGGCATGGAGGGAGGTCCAGAGCAAGATGCTCCGAACTCACCACCGACAGCAATGGGGACAATAATGGCAAGTTTGCAGCAATCCTGGGATGGCTGAAAGGTGCCAGCCAGAAGCCAAAGCTTCTCTACCCACACGATGCTGAGCAAAGTGTCCTGCATCTACACTGGGCTGGGATACAGGAGAGAGACACAGCCCCTAGATGGGGGCTTGAAGGAGGGAAGCAGGAGGAAGAGATGCTTTTCCTAGGATCAGGGAGGTTGACTGAAAGGAGCAGTCATTAAACAGATCAGAAAAACCAACAGAGGAACTTCACAGGAGAGGATTTTCTTGTTGATAGGAGCCAGATCATGTGGTGGCACCCATGATGCCAGAGGAGCTCCAAAGCTGACACCCTTAATAAAGATACACCGGCAGGGCAAGTCCCTGGAAAGCTTTCAAAGAGTGTTGTTTTCATCCTGCTGCGAACAAACGTGCCAGTTCTTCTGCCACCTGGAGCCCTGACTCTGCCTGAAGCCTCCCCTCTATTTTTGGGTCATGCAGGGAGAGGGGACCATTAGCCCACAAGATGCTCATGCCAAGTCCTGAAGCCTCATCAGAGCTTCTTTCCATGTGGCTAGGGCAATCTCCACCTCTTGGCCCCTCAGCAGCTGAGGTGTGTTTCTCCCAGACAAAAGAATTCCTCAAAAAGGGATGGACAAAACAGGGCACCAGTGAGATGAACAAAGGCAGTGGGGTTGGGCAAAGGAGATAAAGCAGGCACAGGGAGGCTGAAAGCAAAGCAGCTCTCCTGAGGCAAATGCCCTGAAACCTCAGGGGAAGCCCATGGTTCTGGTTTTGCCCCCATTTTCTTCCTCTTTGTAATTGATTCATAAGACATACTTGTGTAACGGATGCACACCCAGAAAAAACAGTGGCCAACACTCCTGCTACCCCTGAGCCCCGTAGCTCTGAAGCAATGCAGTGCTGGTGGGATGATAGAAGCAGCCAGGTTCATCTGCAAGATGCCGCTGCAAATATGTCACGGGAAAGATTTCAGCAGATGCAGAGCTGGGGAGTCACAGCTGCCACGCTTCAACTTCAGCACATGGAGAAATCCAGGATACTTCTCAGGAACAAGAGAACAAGCTTGTCCCCAGAATAGAAATAAACACCCATTTCATTAGCTAAGACTTCCCTGTGCTTATTTAAGCATTGATTCCTGTGGTGGTTGCGCACTGTATAGCGCTGATTAACAATTACAGAATGTACCAGAGCAGCATCGCCACGGCACAGCTGGGGACCGCGGAGCCGACTGGGGCTATGCCGTGTCAACCTGGTGGCTGCTTCTCCAAGGTTACTTTTAATAGGAAACCACTTGGTGGATAACTTTGAAGGAAGCAAACATGGTTTTGAAGTCTGGTTTTTTCTTCGCTGTGAATTCCCCTTAGCTCAGCACACTACAGCTGCCTGATGGAGCAACTGCCTGCGCAGTACCTCCCTTTCTAAGACTGTTTGTCTTCTTGCTTTTCTCCTTCTAGTGGGGGATGTATTTCCTCAAAGCCCACCCACACCTCCATTTCTTTGCCACAGGCTGCAGAAGGAGCCTCTCAGCTCAGCGCTGATCCCTGCAGTCTTCTACATGGCTAGTGAGAAGAAACAGAGTCTCCATCTATCTGTGGGCACATCTTCCAGGACATTTCATGTTCCTTCCTACCCATCCAACGACAGCCTAGGCACTCCTGGTCCCAAACTCCACACATTTGTCCTAAAAGCTGAAGAGGACCCATTCGGGGTTGATTTGTCCTGTCCATTGGGAGGTTGAGCTTCCAGATCCAGCCAGACGAGGGTATCAGAGAGCAATGCAAGGGGGGCTTTCCTCCACCAGCACAGCCTTTCTGCAGCCTTCCCACCTTCCCATGGCCAGGGAACCAGCCTTTTGTGTGAAGCCTAATGGCTCCCCTGAATGAACTGGGATCAGCTTAAAATACAAAGTGGCTCTCTGGGTTTGATTCCTGCTCTATTATTAACTTGGCTGAGGAACAGGAAAACCTTGTGCATTTGGCCAGGGCTTGCTTGCTTTGTGTATTCACCGTCTTCCTCTGGGACATCAGGTGCCGCTATCAGGGACAGGTTATTGGCCTCAATGCAAAGATAGTGTCAAGTCCTCTGCTTCTACAAGCCGTCCTTGTCCAGAGAGGAGCCTCCATGCAGTACTGCAGCAGCACTGGAGTGGTTTCCTACCTCCCATCGGGCAGGGATTCGGACGTAGGAGCCTATATCCACAGAGGTTTGGGTGCTTGGAGGTCCCAGCAGCTCACTGAGTCCTCCTGGCCTGCTTGCAACACTGCTGCTGGCTGTGCTAATACTGTATGGGGAACATCGGCATTTCCAGAAAGTCCAATGAAATAATGGCCTCATCACTATTCATTCCTTTGGTGCAGACTCTCTTGTGCCCACATGAATCCTAATGCGCTGATAAGGTATTAATGTGGGTGCCCTGGATGTCCCTGAGGAACCGGCAGTGATGCAGAGTGTTATAGCCCATCTTCATTTCCACTGCGAAGTTGTTACAGGTAGTGCGCGGTGACTTTAACCTGCTCTGAGCAAGCTCTTCTTCCAGGCTGTGGTTTCTTTCTGCTGACGGTAGAGGCCGTCTGCAGCGGGGCAGAGCACTGCGGTCTCGCGGGGAGCCTGGCACGGAGGGGACCGTGGGCATGCTGGCACTGCTCACTCCTGGAGCAGCAGATGCCTGATGGAGAGTCCCGAAGATGGGGTTTGTACAGCCCCCTGTACACATCCAACAACATTTCCCCATCTCTTCCAGCTTCCCCAGCGCTGATCTCCTTGCTTTGCTTAAATCAACCTGTGGTGCCGTTACGTGCAGTCAGGCAAAGATCTGCTAGCCCACCTGCCCGGGCAGGCAGTGCTCTGCAGATATATTTTGCTCTCTCAGAAACATCAATTAGTAGTCAAGAGTAAATAGTCATATTAAACCAGATACGGCCAACAATGCGGATCCCCATCCCCAGGCAGAGGAAGGGAGGTTCATCCCCTGGTTGCTCAGCTTATGCCCTGTTTATGGTCTGAAACCCAGGGTCTGGCTCTCTGCTACAGCCCCACATGCTGAGCTTCCTCCCTCTGATCTGGGCAGGCAGCTGCAATGTGAAAATGAGGTAGCTTTAATTAACCTCAAAAAAAAGACAAACTATCTCTGGGGAAGGAGAGAAAAAAGAGAATTTACACTCTTGGTTACAGAACTGCTCCTACCAGCTGAGGAATGTCTAGGACAGCGGGGAGATGGGAAAAAAGATTTGAGAAGAAAGACTTCCTGAGAGACCTGGACTTGGAGATGAAACATTGAATAGAGTGTATTTTATATGTAAAACGCCTACTGCTGCTGGAACCCAGGCTGTTAATTGGATTGACAATCCTTTTGATCTTAGATATATGTCTCCTGCCTGATTCATGCTGAGACATCCTTCTGACCTTTTGAATATTCAGCTTTTCGGGGAGAAGGAAACGCAGAGCAGCTTTCTTTTAACAGACTGAGCAATAAAGCGGTCACTGTAGCAGTCCTCCTCATTTTCTTCAGCATGATGTGTCAATATCTGAGTAATGAATGTAGTCAATAGCTGAGTAACTTAACCTGACGAGAGCGTGACCCTGCCACCGAAAGACGGTCTCCCACAAACAGTGCCAAGCGGGCAAGCGAGCAGTACTAGGCCTGATGGGACAAGTGGCACCCGTTGGTCCAGGTCTTCATCAAAGGCGACTCCATAAAGTGGGTGTTGAGATTAGCTCAACTCAAAGCCAGGGACCAGCCATAGGAACAAGGTGAGTAACAAGGTGAGGACAAGGCAAACGCTCCAGCATCAGCCCAGACTTTCCTGTGGGTGCAGAGCACAGATGGAGCCCCAGGAGCGTGGCTGCCATCTCCAGCCCTCTTCCTCAGACAGGGAGGTGGGTGGCAAGCCCACAGCACCTCAAGGGAGAGGGTCTTATCTTCACTAGCAGCCCTGCTGTACAGGCCCTGTGCAGATAGGTCTCTCAGTGGCACTGTCACGTTGTCCCCTGGCATGGCATTTACAGCACAAAGCATCCCCTCATGTCTCTAGGGGGGGACCAGGGAGCTGGCAGACTTGCCGGTCCTCTTGGTGTGTGAGGTTTGTTTATCATGGGAGCTCCTAACAAGATCCGTTAATGTTCCCCTGGGAGAGATTGAGACTAAAGTCTTTGGGAGATAAATAGAGCTTCTGCCAAGCTGAAGGGATTTCTTTCTGCAACAGCAATTTATCTTTCACGGCTTTTTCCAGTATTTATTGCCTGGCTTGTCTTCTTCTGAAACAGAAAAACTCCGATGTGGGGACTTCTGCAGGAGCTCTGCGTGCTGGAAGAGTGCCCCTTTCAGGGATGCCGTACCCATATGTATAATGTGCCTGAAACTGCATCTAAACTGAATCTCACCTCTCATTTACACAGGTGTAAATCCAACATCACTCCAGTCCCCACAGGGCTGAGACACAGCCAGGCCCTCCAGAGTTCCTAAAGCTCCGCTTTTTCCTGGAAACCTCCCCTGCTCAGGCTCCCCACGACCTCACGTAACCCAGTGCCAGCTCCCGGGGACCCTTCTCGAGGCGGTGGTATTAGAGGGGGAGAAAAAGGAGCCTGACTCACCAGGTCCTGCACCTATTTCTGAATTTCCCTCCAGACTCGCTAGCCGGGAATGCAGGTTCATATCAGGGCTGTTTTTCCATCCCCTTTTCGGGGTTAATCTCTCCAGGGCAGTGCCTGCTGGAGGAGGTTCCCTGACTCTGTCCCGCTTGTGGGCAGATGTCTGTCTGATGACAGAAATGCCCTTCACGCCTGCCTGTAACCTTCATCCGCTGCGACCTTGTCCCCCCTGCGCCTGGGGCAGGTAGCAGGGGGTTACAGCCCGGAGAGGAGCTCCAGCAGCACGGGCAGAGGTGCTCAGTCCTCCCACCCACCCACCTCTCGGGTGGTGACTGCGAAGGGACAGGAGACCCAGCAAAGAACCCTGCTGCTTTCTGCCAGAAAGAGATGGACAAAGCTCAAGCTTCACCCATATGGATCTCCTGTTTTCTTCCATTTCCCTCCACCCTCAACTGTTTCAAAGCCCAAGCAAGGAAAACCAACAGGAGTTCCGAGTGGGAAATTTCCTTCTAGCCCTGGATGCAGAGGGTTGAAATGTATCTGTATTCCCCGCTCAAATGCAGGGATAAATTTCAGTGGAAGACATATTTCTGTCTTTTAGTGATTAGTGCAGCCTTCAGCGACATAAAATGCTTCTGCTGATACAGCAGAATTTATAAGCAAGAGGATCATTTACTACATTAGGAACTGAACCACAGGTCTTTCAATCCTCCCCATAACTAAATTAAATCAAAGTGGTCATTCCCCCCATGACAGGGACTCACTGAGGGGTCCTCCACAGCAGCTGGGATGGGGACAGACCTCTCCAAGCAGAAATCTCAGGAGGGACTCATTCCTGAAGCAACACCAGCCACAAAGATACCCTAATGATTAGGTTGGCATATGAAACCCAGAAGAAGGGTCAGAGGAGAGCCAGTACCCCCTGCCTGGCTATGCAATGCAGTTTGCAGAATAGAGCAAGCACCCTGGCCACAGGGCTCAGTCTTGCTCCTGCCTGCAGCCAGCTGGTGAGAGAGCAGCTCCCCGAGA
>NW_009198362.1:25226-30427 GCF_000690835.1 Fulmarus glacialis | reverse complement strand
AGAGACAGACATGAGCAGCTCTGACAAAAGATAGAGAAGAACAAACTTCCTCAGCTACAACCCTACAGCTCAGATCATCTAGCAGCTCTCCAGCCAAGCAGTATTAGAAACAAACCAAGGCTTTATACCTAGGCAGCCAGTGCTGCCTTCTCTCTACTCCTGCCAGCAGCCACTCATGCACAGATGAGTCTTTAAATTCTCCACAGCTGGCTTTAATCTACAGCTTTAAGGGTTGTGGGTTGTGGGTATGCTGTAGAGGAAATAGGAGCTGGTGCTCTCTTTTCTAAAGTAGCTCTGCAGGTGTGTAAAAGAGAAGTGCTAATGAGGGAGCTCTTAAATCCAGCTCAGAGGCAAAGGCTTAAGGGAGGTCAATGCTGTAAGGGGTAGGGAGAGGGTTGTCTGAGAAGTAAGGCTTTGTCTTTGCTTCTTGCATGTCTGGAGTAGGGGATGTTATAGGAATGTAACCTACCGCTGGTGTTTGTGGAGCTCATGCTGGCTGTGATGGTTGTTCTGGCGTTCCTCAGTCCTTTAGAGAAGGTGAGCTTGGAGAGGGGAAAGAAAGTAGGGTGGGAGAAACTGGGAGGATTTCACTGCTGCCAATAGGAAAGTTAATTGTTTGGAAGAAAAATTAGATTTTTTTTTTTTTTTTTTTCCCTGGGATTTCAGGGTGCTTTCATTGCTTGCTCATCTCCAGATGCCTGCAAAGAGCTAAAAACCAGGCTCAGCAGCACTATGCTAGGTAGCTGGAGATGCACTTGCTGGTAGGCAGATCCTTCATCACTCAAGCCATCTCTGGGAGTAGCTTTGTTATTGAATCATCAGTGTGTGACTGGTTATGGTCTTGAGCTCCCTATCCAAAACCACTAGTGGCTTTGAAAAATCCCACTCCTTGGCATACAAAGCTCCCTGGAGCATCTTCCCTGTATCTAGTCTGAGAGAAGAAAAAGCCTGAATTTGCACTTACAATGATAGAGGCTGAAAGCAAAAGGTGGATAATATATCCAAACCCACCCCACGGCATGGCTGTGGAGGTATTCAGGGTTAACTGAGTGGGTCAGGCATCACCACCTCACGGTGGTGACTTCCACTGTGCCGGGAAGCAGAATTTCTAAAGAGAAAGTTTGAGTCTGATGAAGCCTTGGAGGAGATAATGGGACAAGAACAAAAAAGAGGCTCTGACATTAAATTGAATTAATTGCAACATAATCTTGAAAACTGTGCTCTTGGCTGCCTGATCCACTCATTTGATAAGAAATTGTACACCTGCTTTCCTTCACCAAGAGTTTATTTCACACCCAAATCACAGTAGGATCTTTCTTGAGCTGGAAGGATTCCTCCTGCTTTTGCATGCAGAGCACTTAACATGTTTGCCTTGTAGCCTCTGTTTTAAAACACACTCTGTCCCTCTGTTATGTGTTTTTCCCCACGTTAGTCCTGGTTCAAGCAAAGCACACTGCATCTGCAGTGCTCCCAACCACCGCTGGGTCTGTAGGGACAGGCTCTGCTGAATCCAAAGCCCAACTGCCCACGTAGAGGTGCTTGAGGTCAGCTTAGCTGGTTCAAAACCAGGGGAACTGTAACCTATGGCAGTAATTGAGAAAAGGTGAGGTAGTTCCAGAAATAGCTCTTGTGGAAGAGCAAACCCAGTCATTGCTGCCTTTATCCTGGCCTGATGGGTCAGAGCCAGGCTAGGCCCCCCAGGGCATGAAGGCTTAGGCGTTTCAGCCTCTTGGCAGGCTTGATATCAGGACCCATGTCTGAAACTCAAAACATTGCACTTTGGCAGGTCAGAACCCAGCTGCTTTGGCCTGTTTGTGTATGACCATCACACAAGCTATTTCACTGCATTGAGAGAAGTCTCCATGTGTAGACACTGAACTCATTTCCCTTCTCACCCTGGCTGGCTGCTCCCATGGGAGAAGATAACAGCTCAGCTTTGCAAGGCAGCTCTCCATGAGAAGCCCTAACACTCCTGTCCCTGGGGATGGGCAAAGCTCAAGGTGTGCAGCTGGGTCCAAAACCTGCAGGTAGAAGTTGCACAGAGGATGCCAGAAATAAACCCACATAGTCCAGGCTGGAGCTGTGTGAGACAAGGGGACTCAGAAAGCCACTTTCTCATCCAGGCTTTCCACTAAAACCACAACTTTTTGTGTTCCCTGCTCCAGGAGACCTCATTTGACACGATGTGAGCTCAGTGCAGAGGGAAGGGGGGCACCAGGCAGGAGGCCTCTGTTTCCTAAAATAGCCCTGACAGGTGCCCTTAATATCCTGGCTCCAGTGTGACACTGCCGAGCGAGAGCCATAAGAGATCCCGAAATGGATTTCATCTCATTGAGTCTAACCAGATGTAACCCTGGACCTCTGGGTCACTTTTATTTGTCCATCTTCTATCAGGCGCAGAGACTTAAAGCAGAAACATGCCCATGCCCACGCGTACACAGCGATCATCCTACTGCTTAGGCACGTAGCGTTGGGCTGGGGCAAGCGTGCGGTGCGTCCCGGTCCCAACGCCGGCACACCGCCAATCCCTCCTGATCAGGCAGCCCCGGGAAATGCCGGTCTCTGCTGCTGCCTGCGATGGACCCATCTTGCTGAGTTGCAGTGTTTTCCCTCTGCTGCTTCTCATTGGGTTTCTGTGCTTTGTCAGGGATTTTTTTTTACTGAATCTTTGATTTCACATCTTCTTTTTAAGTGGTCACTAACTAGTAGCCACTCAGCAGTTTCACTGTTATGTTCTCTCCTTGTTTTTCTTTTCTTAACTCGTGTGGTCAAGCCCTCATGTGCTGTCTCACTTAAAGACAAGATGAGAAATAAATACAATGACAGCTCTCAGTAAAACTGTGCCCTGGTTCACCTATAGCTATTGCCCCAAATATGGGCAGTGATTATATCCTGCTGGTCCTACATGGAAACATGTTCTTCAGAATTAAGTCTGGACATCTCCTACGGAGGCTGGGACTTCATGATGGACGGACAGTGTTTGGATGGATGGACTCCTGATGAACTATTGGAAGGCAAAACTGCACAGTGCATTGCACTGGGGTTTTGGGGATTTTTTTCTCAGCACTGCCAAGAGGCTCTTGGGAACATCAACTAAATCACCTCATTCTGCATTTTGTCTTCTGACTTCCTCTCTAAATGCATGAAGTTCTCTCCAGGACAAGCACCAGGTTTTATAATTATTATTCTCCCTACTCGAGGGAGCCCTAGGGATGCCATCCAGATAGGTACTTTGCAATTATCTGCCTTCACTGGGACCTGTTCCGTCCCCTGTCCTCCAGCCTGTGGTTTCTGGGCACGGTTGGCTCAGCCTGCTGGACCTGCAGGAGCTGCTCAGCTTGTGACGGCTGTGTGGGAGGGGGCCCCGGAGATGACGGTGGGGTGTGCAATATATCAGTTGTCTGATTAAGCAGGAGGATGTGAGTCCCTCAGAGATGGAAGTTTTTATTAAAAGGCAAGAGGGTAATTCTTCATTTGCAAAATGACACAATGTTCCACAAGGCAAAATAAAAAAAAAAAAACCACCAGCAACGTAACTGAAAACAACCCACCCAACCCCAAAACGGTAAATCCAATCAAGCTTTCCTGTTAAATGCAGGCTTTGAAGAACATTGTATTTAATCATTAACAGTGCTGAATCAATATGAATAATCTGAAGCGACTCCGAGCAGCAGGGGCAGTTTATGTTTACAAAGAGATGAATATTGATGCAGCCCGAACGCTGCAAAGCCCACTCCCACCATGGCCCGTACTTGGGGGTGGTGACAGAGGACATGGGCCACTGGGGAAGGGTCCCCGCAGCCTGCCGCCTGAATGCAGGGAGAAAAAGTGCACTGAAAATATGCAGGAGGCTGTCCTCTGCCTGAATGTAGATGCGGGCTGCGCTGTTGTGTAGGAGAGCCCAACAGACAGGTTGTTTTCCATTCCTCTTCCCGCTGGTAACAGGCATCACGTTCACACCGCCATCCAGGACCAAATAACGCTCTCCCTATCTCTCTGCAGGCTCAGCTCCCAAGATCAGTTACCTCATCTGGACCTGCTGCCCACCCCGTGGTGGCAAGGAGATAACTCAAGGCAGACTTTGACTTGCTGACTTGTCCTGGTGGGACTGTGCCATGAGCAAGATGACAAGTTTACTCTCACCATTTAAGTTGCACCGGTAGGTTTAGAGTATCCCACCTGCCTTCAGCCCTATCTTTTCACTGACAAAAGGAAAGTCCCGGGGCATTAGAGCGATGCTATCTGCCTTGAATCATTTGGTAGAGAGCGGTGGTGAGTGGGTGTTGGTGTGTGAATCACAGAACTCATAATTGCAGCCCCCGCTTAACAGGCAACTGCTTAAGTTTTTGTTTAGTTTGTTTGCTGTCCTATTTTTCCTTTTTGCCTGGTTATTTGATGGTGGTTCTTCATTAAAGCAGTTTTTATTTGGACATTTTGAGAGACCTGTTGCCTTTGGCTCTGGGGTGCCAATAATTTTTTAATGAATTCTCATGAATTTCTCCCAGATGGAAATGAACAAAAGAGCCGGAGGAGACGCTATGATTTCCAGTTTCTGGGAGTGCTTTACAAACAACTCCGATGATTAAAAAGGTGAGGGTTCTCTTTTAATAACAGGTTTTGTCAGGATTCAGCCAATTAATTTCAAAGAAAAATAAGCCATTTTGTTAAAGCAGCCACTTGAGCTTCCTTCTCTATTCAGTTTCTCTTCGGCTTCACCGTGCCTTACGGCTTCGGCATCTAATTCGAAGGGTGTTAATGGGGGAAGCAGAAGAGCCCTCCAATTCCCACGTGGGCTTTGCAGGGGAACGGCTGTCGTTACTGCCATGCCGCAGCCTGCCAGCTCCTCCTTCCCACGGGGCAGCTTTTGTGGACATTTTTTTGGCAATACATGTAAGTAGACAAAGAGATGCCTCAACAGAGGGCAGATGTGGGTGACTGCCGAGACCAAGAGCTCACTTCAGTGCTACTGGAAGGAAAGCGTGGCTCAGCCCTCTCCGGCGGCAGCCACCCCCCCAGCATCGCCTGCTGTCCACAGGGAGGTGGTTGGAGAAGGTTCAGCTATGGGATAACCACAGGGGAGATAAAATGCACTGAAAATAGGTAGGAGGCTGTTCTCTGCCCAACCAGCAGCACTCCCTGCCTGCAGCCCATGGACGCGGGTATCGGCTGGCCCCACACCCCCCAGGACCGCGGTCGTGTTT
>NW_009198362.1:250-25215 GCF_000690835.1 Fulmarus glacialis | reverse complement strand
GGCTGCCACAACTGCGCCAGGTACCGTGTTCTGATGTGAGCAGTTCAGAGCTGCTGATGACTTCCAAGAGTTTTCCACCACAGTCCCCAGATCCCTTCCCTCTCTAATACAGTGCACGGCTACAGTCCTCGCAGTACACGGGGACCGGAGCCAACCATTTTCTGTCCCGACTTCTGTGATTTCTTTGATTTCCTTTTCTCTGCACAGTTCCTTCCCCTCAGCATTTCAGACTTGGAGAAAAAAAAACACTAAAAAACATGTTGCCTGATGAAAAGAGTAAAATAATTAAAAAATCTTACTTGACGTCATTAACTTGGGCAATTTCATTCTCCCACACAGACATCTCCCAGCCAGCCACTGTCAGTGCCTGCAGTGGAGAGTGAAGATGGATTTGTGCAAAAAAACCTTCAGAAAACATGTTGGTTTATTTCTGAGGATTGAAATGGGCGCACTTTTTATACTGGTTTTCAAATTCTTTATCCATATTTTTCCAAATGCTTTACGCCCCAAAATTAACCAATGTGTTACAATACAAGAAGTCAAGTTTGAATTTACCTAGCACTTCCTGGTGTTTCTGTTTTTGAAAAAAGGTACCAGAAATGAAAAAGAAAGTGTCTTTGGATAAATCATTAACATAAAAATGATTGGTGACTTGCAACTAGTGGTCTAATCATGTATCTTTTGTGAAAATAGAATATTTTGATGGCTTTTCTCCAGTCTGAAATAGTTAAGAACAGTATTGATCTGGGAGGACAAAAAAATAACAAAAGTCTAAATGACAATTGGCAGCCATTTGAAATAAAACTTTCCTAGCTCTCTAATTTCACAATCTGCAATCATACAAGTAAGCTTCATTAAAACTGGGGGGAAAAAAGAAATAACACATACAGTTTCAAAGAGAAAGTGAATCAAGTAATCAAAGTGTGTGCCTCTATACTGGCTTACGGGTTATAAAATAAAGGAAGTGACAAAAGGAGAACAATTACAAAAACTGCATTTTGCTGATTGGCAAGGGAGATCTTAAAGGCTCACTTTACAGAAACAAAAAGACACAATTTAGCACACTAAAAAGAAGCTTATAAATTTGGTTTCCATTGCCTGTAGTTTGGTATTCTGCAACTTTTCCTTTCCTCTGCCTACTTTACTGCATGGATACAGCGTAGCCCCACATATCAGGGCATTTCCCCACATCCCCCCTTTCTTCACAGCTTTCAGCATGTTTTCTCCTAGCCCTCGGTGCGCTGGTTAGGATGCTGCCCTGATTTTCCTGCTGTCGCTGCGCATGCAGGCTGTATGTTGCATCCCATATACCAAAGTCCTTAGCAATGCAGTCAGCAAACCTTGCAAGTTGCTTCGCGTAGGCAGTGTAGAAGATAAATGCATGTGAATGATGTCGTCTTCAGTGCTAAAAGGCTCCAGAATGGTTATCCACCGCCTCCTGGTCTTTCCCAGGAAGGTGGTGATGTGTTGGCACGCCAGGATGGTCAGTCCCAAACCCAAGTGTCCCCAGCTTTGCAGCAGCTGGTCCATGTTGCCCAGGGTTCCTGGCTCCTGAGGTGGGCACTGGCCGCCTGCCACCGGGCAGCGGTCTGGCCCAGGGATTCAGCCGGAGATCTGTCCATTACACGGTGCTCTGCTCCATCCCTTTCTCCTGCCAGGACGCTGGGCAGGTACCCCAGCCTGTAGGCATGGCCCTTGGCAGAGCCCCTCTCCTGGCTGAGAATGCCGTGTCTCTCCTCTGTGTTCATCAACGTTTCACGTGGTGCCCAGCATGAAAAAGGTTTCTGAGCCAATACTGCTAACAAGAGCCCTGTTGTGAATCACCCACCACCTAGAGCTATCAAATTAATTTAATTAGTAGTTACTGCAGGCTTTCAAGAGCCGTTTGTGCACTGAACATGCTGCAGTGGCTGCACAGCCATCAACCCGCAGCCCTTCTCCCTGTGAGAAATGTGGGCAGGGGGAGAACGATGAACTCTCCATGCTGTGGCCTTGGCATCGTGCAGGATAACACAGAGGAAAAGTTGCTTGCAAAAAAGAAATTAAAATTAACCATGCCTGTTTTCTCATGCCGCATTGTCAGTGGCACCTGAGGTCTCGATACACAGCCGGTGAGGCTGGGAAGAAATTGGGCACGAGAAGGGGATGGAGAGAATGATCACAGAGAATAGGGACACATGCAGTGGGGAGAAGGAGCAGGCAGCCTGGGTGATCTCCCAGAGATGAGGGACCAAGCCTACTCCTGGTTTTGGCTTGGTTTCCCCTGGTCCCTGATCAACCACCCACTCTCGCCCTCTCCAGCGTGTTGCACACCCGGAGAGGTGCCAGGGCTGGGAAAGAGCAGGGCATCTCGGGCAACGCGCCCCTGGGGAGCTGGGGGTACCAGGCTGGGGGAGGCCAGCGGTGCCCAAAACCCTCTCGCCTGCACTCAGCAGACAGTGAATAAGCAGGATATTGCATTCAGTAGGTCCTGCCTGAAGATAAAACTGCTGGTTAGTTTGCACTGTTATCTGCACCTTGTTTAAAGGCTGTCAGCAGACTGCTGGTCCGATTTTTTCCCTCCCCTTATTATACTTGTTGGATAAATAAATGTCTATTTTTGTGCTCAGTTTCTGCTTGTTCACCACGTACTCGTAGGGAAACGAAGAGCTGCGTTTATACCAAATGGGTTTATTGAAGTATCAGAAAGCACAAATCAATTTACAAACTAAATTATATGGTACCCCAGGAATCAAAACTGACAAACACAGAGATTTGCTGTTAAATTAATAGCAAGCCAAGATAAAAGGCAATGCAGACCATAAAATTAGTCAGGTACAATATACTCCCTAAAATTTAGAGCTTACAGGCACACTGCTCAATTTCAGAACTAAATAACCAGCAGAGAGGTTTTAAAAATTAATGTTGCAGGCCACATGGCAAAGCAAATTCCAGAAAGCACTGTATGCATTTTGCAATGGAGGACTTACTCCTCCCTTCCCCTTTCCCCCACGAGCCTGGGACAATGCTGATATATGCACTGCCCATGGCGTGGGCTGCAGAAGGAGAGAACTGGTAGAACTTCTACAGCAAGGTCTTGCACTTTTCAAATTGATTTGGGCAGAGGCAAATTCAGCACTGCCTGCTCTGCCCCTTGGGCAGAGGCTGAGGGCCTCCTCATGTCCTCCTCCATTGCCGGTGGGGCCAAGAGTCGGTGCTTCCCTGGCTGGTTGCGGTATGGGGCTGCGAGTATGCATCGCTGCAGAGCTGGGGAAATGCCATTTGTTTGGTAAATAAATTAATAGAAGAGATCAGGCTGGCAGAGAGGGCTCACGGCAAAACACAAGCAGAGCAGTCATCACCCACCGCATGACTAACAGGCATCTCGGCTTCCCCAGGGCAGCGTAACCCAGCTCCAAAGCCATAAAAATGATGCAATGCTGGAAATCACCCTCAAAAGCTGGAGGATAGCCCCGGGCAGCCGGAGTGTACCAGCACGGGACACCCTCTGGAGATGCTCCCTTCGCCCTGCTCTGCAGTGAGGAGAGTCCCTGCTGAAAGCGGGGGCCATGGCACGCTGCTGATGGTCACCCTTGGACACGAGGTGCCCTCTGGGCACGGTGCAGCAGCAAGGTGCTGTGCTATGCATATTTTTCCACTAATAGAGCTGTCCTGGCGTGGAACAAGCATCTGTGTTCATCCTGAACGACAGGAACAAAATGCCCAAAGTGTGGTTTTTCACAAAGGGCAGCACCTTGGGCTTTGCTTTCTGAGCTCATTTGACATTTTCACACATGTTTTGTAGGGCTTCTCCAACATCTGCCGCTTGCTCTTCTGTCCTCTAATTAACTAACGAGATATATGATCATGTCTTCCTCCGGCACCGGTGGGGCCAAGAGTCGATGCTTCCCTGGCTGGTTGTGGTACGAGGCTGAGTGTGCATTGCTGCAGAGCCGTGACATGCACAAGAAATGGCAGGGCCACTGAGCACTCCGGTGTGGCATCCCCCCTCAGGCACCCTGCAAAGCAGCAGGTATGGGGCAAGCTTTCCCAGATAATGTGCTAATACACATTGAAATATGAGCCCTTTAAAAAGTGAGAATAATCCATACCTCGATAGACTCAACGCACTTGAACCCTGGGGTGCTCCTGCCTCCCGGTGCTGCAGACGTTGGCAGGAGGGGTGGGAGAAGATCGCTGGCTTCTTTGGAGTCTGGCTCTGCTCAAGGCAGTGTGACACACACTTCGTTAAAGCCACCGTAGAGCTATCATGAGCGCTTGTATCTCAAGAACGCGGGCTAAAACTCTCCTGGAATGTTCCAGGCTTTGAGCTAATCAAGCTATTATACATAAATTAAGTTATAGGTATCTAATGTTAATCTCTTTGGTTTTCGTTGCCTTTTGTTTATGAAACTAAATACAATGATGCATAATAATAATTAAAGATTGGCTGACGAGCAGGAAATCAATCCATGTCCCCTGGGCAGTCACTGAATATCAGTCATTCTTTGAAATCTGTTGGTTTTTTATAAACATGCAATTATTGTCTTACTAAAACTGAATTAACCAATTCAGCTAATATATGCCTGTATGTAAAGCAGCGTTGTGGATGGTGATGATTTCTACAGGCTCCAGCTTGGGCTTCTCTCTGGAAGAGGTCCAGGGCAACCCAGCACAGCCCTGCTTCCCAGCCGGTGCTCCTTGCCATGGTAGCTCCTTTCTGCCCAGCCATGAGCAGCCTTTCCACCTGCTAACCCTGGCTCGTGTTCTTCTCAGGCAGTTCTTCTGAGTTTTAGATGCTGTCCCTCACAAACCCATCCTCTGGGCCAACCCACTGGGTGCACCCACTGGGTGCCTTTCCATGAAAGCCTGCCTGCACCCTAAAAAAATGCAGAAAATGCAGAATAGCCTCTTCAGAGCGAAGCTTTCTGTATTGATCTTGTAGAAGAGAACAAATTAAGCAGGGGGTTATCCCAGGAGCTGCCTGTCTGAATGTTTCATTTCAAGATGAACCAAGTAAGCCAATGCCCTGCTATCATTCGTGCTGCTCCTGCAGCCCCGGTCCGGCACGGCGGGAGAGAGGCAGCCCCAGGTAGAGGTGGCTAGGGCTCCGGCAGGAGACGGACCGACTGAGGGGTTGTGGGAAATCTCCTCCTGCAGACTTGAACTTCCCAGATTGGGTTTAAAATCTATTTCATTATTTCTTTGGCAGCCTCAAACCGCTGAGAGCTGATGAATCCACAGGGGTGGGAAGTACAGTCATGGCCAGGCTTGTTCACAGGTCACTGAGCAATGATAGCGAGTTTGTGGCTACTCGTGGCACATCCCTGGGAGCTGCGATCGCAGCCCTACGAGCCTGGCACGGCCGACCTGTCACAGAACAAGAGCCAAGAAACGGGTGTACGGACTGTCCTTCGCCCTCCGAAACCCTCCCCATGCACAGCCCCATCAGCCATTCTCCCTCCGTGTCCCGTTCCTCCTCTGCTGCCCCTGTACCCCCAGCCCGACATCCTTGGCCAGCTCTTCCCAGCACACCGAGGAAGACTCCCACCCACAGAGAGCAGCTGAAGGAGACACTGGCTGCCCGCCCCGAGAGAGACCCAGGCTGGCTCCCAGCGCGGGGCTCCCACGCAGCCGCAGTTGCACGCTCAGATTTACCTGCTGTACCCAGACTTGCGTTGCTCCTGTCTGAACGTGCCTGTGGCTGATGCTTCCCTCGTGTCAGCACTTATTTCCATCCTTCCAAAAACGTGAAGTGGCTTTAACCATCTTTGTAAGCACGAAGCAGGCATTTGTACCCCGGCGTCCCTCTCACCGCTTCCCCCGGTGCTTTTTCATCTGCCCGTGTAAATGGCTTCCCTTGTTGTACCTTGTCCTACATGACACTGTAGAAGCTTGAGGACAGGGGCTGAGTTTTGCAGTATAAACACATCATCTTGCCTAACTAAAGGCAGCCAAAAAAGTCATGTTTATTAATCTGTGGAACTGAATATTAAACACATTTCTTAATATATGGCAGGAGTACCAAAACCCGCAAGTGCAATGCCAATCTGAACCGCAAAATTCAGCCGGTTTTGGAGAGAAGATCTCTCTCCTCTCCTTAAAAAGCTCCCTCAGCACATATATGACACTTACAACTCATGCCGAGGTACACGCTATGTATAAGAAAATAAAAAGGGCCTGGCAACCTGGACTTGCAGTAACAGATTAAAGAAACTCAATCCATTTTCTTTGAAAACGAGAAGACAGATGGGTAAGTTGATTACAGACTGTAAATGCCAGCTCGGAAAAAGCTTTGTGATAAGAAGGTCTTCAACTGAGTAGCAGATCCAGAGCCTGGGAATTGAAATTAGACAAATTCAGAATAGGAAGCGGGGTAAGTAATTAAATAGCAGAACAGCATGCACAGGGATGGAGTGATTCACTATTACTTGTAGGCTTTGAAAATCAGGACTGGATGTCTTTCTAAAAGGCTAAACCAGGAGATCTAGGGCCAATAGGGGAACATGTGTTAGTGTCCTGGGGAACCCAGAATGATAACTTTCAGAATTAATATTGATAAAAACTTGAACAATGAGAAAAGATTTGGGATTTTAAAAGGTGCTGTGAGGGAAATAGCTGAGGCTGTAATCCAGTGGCTGTTGGAGCACCACCTGCTTTCAAATCCTTTGACAACTCCACCTTGCAGCAGGGAAACACTGTGGACCAGTCACCATGTGATGCACAGTCTGCACGTGCCGTGTCCGCAGCAGATCAGAGCCTGCCAGCCTGAAGAACATCTCCTGAAGCAGCTGTACTTCGGTTTGCGTTGCAGTTCAGTGCCTGCTGCTTTCAGATCCATAACAAAGCCCATCTCTATCGATATTAGCACACAAATATGCATAAATTACGGCATGCATCCCGGCACACGTTACAGTCCCTCGAGGCTGGGCCTTGCTTGCTCACAGGGTGAGGCTCTGAGCTGCTTAACACCTTGGAGGTGCACCCGGCAGGCAGCCGGGCAGGACGCAGAGCCCCTCCAACAGCCTCCTGCCATCAGGAACTGCCGGCTGCTCACCGGGGGCAAGTGTCTGGGCTTGGTAGGAACAGAGGAGGTCCCCAAGGCTGGACAAGCCTTTTGAGGTCCAGAAGGGTAATTTAAGTGTTTACACAATCTCAGTGCCAGAACCTGATAATTATTATCATTTATTGCTGTCTAATTGTACGAGAAGCAATGCATAAACAGTTACCTTGGACATATCTTGACTCGAGGTGTCCCTTAGCCAAGTAAATCCAGCTTAATTAATGCTTCTTAGAAGAGAAAGGGATAAGGCTGGCTGCCTGCCACGTTCCCAAGTGAGCTGAGTGTTAGCTCATCTCTGCATCTACAGGCCACTGTGGGCTGAGATCAGCTGACTTGTCTCACTACACGAAGCCCCAGGTGATGAGATGGTCACCTACAGCTCTGTCCCCTGTCATTCACCATGCTGGCAGTGTGCTTGCCAGCTCATCCCCTATCCTAGGCAGGTACCAACACCCAGACACAGGGTGACACTGGGGGCAGCTACCTGCAGCCTTCTGGAATTGACTTGTGCTGCATCTTTTCTCCACTGCAGCGCCACTGGAGAGCTGACCAAGGGATGCTCCATCCCAAAGGAGGGCTGCAAAGCATCTCCCCTCTAAAGATGTTCCATCTTGCTTGCACTTGATTTCAGGCCAGTACCTCTTTCCACGTACCATCCCTTCCTCCTCTTCTGCTGCTTGTGCGCAAGATGGGACAGAGCAGGAACATTATCTGCTCCACAGCCCAGTGCAAATGTGCTACCAGTGAGCCGAGCAGCTCAGCATACACCTCCTGGGCAGTTCACCGCAATGACAGGTACAGATGGGGTTTGCTCCCAGGCCTGGAGAGCAGGGTGTCCAGGAAGGGCTGCAGTAGCAGGTGGATGAAGGCCAGAGCAATACTCCAAATCCCCACAGCTCCCACGAGTGAAGAGTGACTCCAGTTCCCCTTCTCTGCTGCATTCACCCTCTTCCTCTCACACAGATACCGGACAGCACTACTCTGCACATCAGCCCAGCTGTGAGCTTTTTGGAAAGTGACACCAAAACAAGGCAGGGAAGCCAGATGCAGGGAGAATATCCAGGCTGGCAGAGGCCAGAGCGGACCTCCAGGAAAGCCTGGTGCCTGGGGAGGGGAGGAAAGGCACTGTTTACAACAGCAGCTGGCCCAGCAACTCACCTTTGTCCTGATCATGGTTCATGTTTATTTTTGCATCAGCCAAGGCCTCTCACCCTTGTTTGAAGGCAAGGGAAAGGAAAGGGCTCATTTCCCTCAATCACACAGGAATGGCAGCTCTGGTTTGGCAGGGGATGGGTTCAGGATGCCTGTGAGAGCAGAGCTGTGTCTGTGAAGCTGCCCAGGGTAATGGCCTTTAGCCTAAAGAGCAGGAAATAATGAGCTGTTAATTATTCCTGAGCTTCTCTCTCTCTCACATACACCCCCTGCACAGACGCACCCACATGGGGATGGGCGAGGACGTGTTGGCAACATCTCAGCCATCCAAAAATGTGCATTTCTCTTTGCTATTTTCTCTCTCCCCCATGGTCCAAATCTCCCAGACTCACCTCCCATCATTTCCCACATGTTCACCTGCCATCTGAGCATCTTCATCTCCTTGTCCTCTGCAGATAAGCTATGAATGCTTCCCCTTCCGTGTAATTCAGGCAGTGCAATCCCCTTGGAGAAACACAATGTCCAGGGGATGGGTATTTACACAGTGTCCTTTGCTTTGGACACTTGTTCCAGAAGAGCAGAAGGCTGGTGAGGGATCAGAGCAGCACTGCCCAGGCCAGGCAGTGCTTCACCCTGCTCTTGGCTGCTGGTGCCCAGCACCGTAACCTCCAAGCCTCCTGCAGCCCTGGGAAAACCCAGATACTGGCCATTTCAGATTGCCAAATCAAGCAAATCCAGGCCGCCGCAGTAGCATACACATGGTAGATATGTGACTGGGGAATAGGAAACAGCACTTGCAGCTTCCTCGGTGCCTTGCCCTGGACCGAGCACTGAAGCTTGACAACGGTGCCCTGGCAGCTACCCCATGGCCCATTAGGATGCTCAAGCAATAAAGGCAATACCTGGGACTGTAGAGACTGGCAGGGACTAGTACTTTCAGGCAGCATTGGAGGACCTGGAGCAGCAAGAAGGGAAGTATGGGTTTGTGCCATGTACTGGGCCACCACAAGCTTGCTGTGGGAAGCACCAGGGAGACTGTCGTAGCTTGGCACCCATAGACAAGCAAATGGCTTCTGCCTCTCAGCAGGGCTTAGCAAGTGGGTCCAGGTCCACATGCATGCATTCACATCATCCCAAGAGCAGAGCTGGCTAAAAGCACAGAGAGAAGTGCCCACAGCCGTGCCATGCTGCTTCCCTGCTTCTTTGGCTGAAGCACCAACGGGCGCGCAGAGACAAGCTGGCTCCTGCAGGCACAGGCAATCAGAGCCAAGAAATCCAGCAAGGTAAAGAGAAAACAAACAAAAGGTATGCAGAAAACAACGTGCACAGCAGCACACCAACTTCCAGGCCCCAAGCCTTTCGACAGGAGAAGGGAAGTGTTTAGCAATTGGGCATTCTTCAAAGTACAATGGGGAGACAGCCAAACTGCAGCAAGGCTGGCTGGGAGAGGGTCATGAAGCCAGAGCAGCAGCATTACAAAGAGAAACGGGCAAAGGCTACACGTGCATATGCTGCTAGCGGGTCTGGAAAACCTCTGCAGCATCGCACCTGCAGAAGTGACAGGTAGGCATGGGAAAGGCTTTGTCACTGCTAGAAATCAGCATTGGTGAGCAGCACCTTATCAACAGTTGTGATCCATGAAAACAACACCCAGTTGTAAGCCTGGAAAACAACAGATTTGTTTATGGCTGAAGTTCACAAAGCACCTGACCTGTAAGAAAATCCAGCCTTCCTAGTGTTTGTTCACTACAGAATGGGAAGAGGGAGCTTGTCTGAGAAAGTGCATCTAGGGGCAGGCTTGCTGGGCAAGTGAAGCAGGCTCAGCAATATTCCACAGCCCAGCGAAGGAAGGAAGAGAGAAAAAAGCAAAACACATCCAAGAGAATATGCAGAGATAAAAAGCAGAAGAGAAAGATAACTGCAAAGAAAGGTCTGTGGGTGGTGCAGGAAAAAAACTGACAATGGAAACTAACATGCATATGGTTCCTGTCCAGCCCCTATGGCAAGAGAAATTGGAAAAGCAAGGAAAAGAGCCACCCTGTCAAAGCCATGACTGAGGGTTTCAGATTATGCCCATGGGTGACACCGCAGGTAGTGCAAATTTCAGAGAAGTGAGTGCCCAGACTAGCTCAGTCAAAGCAAGGCAGCTGCGTGCAGATCAACCTCAAACTCGGTGTCAAAATGGCACCAGGACATCAGGGGATTTGTGAATGAATAGAAATCTCTTCAGTGCTCTGGAAGGGGAGACAGCACAGCTCAAGCAGGCAAAGCCACGCTGAATTGTCTGTGCTGGCACAACCACAGCACGAGCTGCAGGGTGGAAGTTCCCACAACACCACAGGAAGCAACGCAGTTGGAGACTTTGGTTAGTGCAGGCAACACCACCAGCTCACAAATCCAGTGTCACCAAACCTCAGAGAAAGTCTTTGTGCATTACAGGCAGAAGAAAAACACAAGGAAGTCCTTAATGGAAGTAATGAGTTGTTACATGCCTATACTAACACAGAGTAAAGTACCCAAGATGGATTTCCAGAAGGGGCAGTCTTACAGAAGGGGTACCAATAAAAAGAAAGGAATGGTTCATGCAGTGCAGGATCTGCCCAGGGAAGATCTACTGCACTGGAACTAAAAATAAGTGAGGGAACAAAGCAAATTGGAAGAGCAGCCCCTCCACCAAGAAGGCAGAGCCCATCAGCCATTCTCAGTCCTTCACGTGACATTTTCCTTCTCCACCAGCCACATGTAGACAGTCACAAACCCGAGTTAAAATGCAAGTGGAAGGACGGACTGCCAGCAGCATGCCAGGCTGGCAGGACAATGTCACAGCAGATGACATTCTGAGGTAAGGCACTGAAACACCACCTTTCACAGCCCTGGCTTAGGTCTTCGAGAAGAAGCAGGAGCAGGTTTCAGCTTGGACAAAAGCAAGATGAAATTTGCAGCAACTGTGGCACCATCGAAGGGACACCTGCTGAATTCCAAGGGCAACAGCCTTCCTGCTAAAAAGCAAATGCAAATCACCAGATGTCCTTTCAGAGACTATTATGATTTGTAAAGTATCCAAGTGTCTCTTTATCCATTGTATCCTTCCGCATGAAAATACAACAGATGAACAAGATCAAGAGATTTCCAATCTGAGATGAATACTGGGAGCACAGAGGGCATCAAAAGAGTAGTTATCTGCCAGTTTTCAAGGCAGGCTTGGAAAGAATCTGAGAACAAACCATACTAAACTAAGACCCACAAGTGCTTATGTCTACTAATTTATCAAGACAGCATCAAGGAGATTTAAAAGAAAAGATGTCAATCCCAGACAAACTCACTTTAAGGAGGAGTTCAGCGGGACACAGAAGGAAAACAGAGCTGATAAAGGACTGACAAAAGCCAGGACAGACTCACAAACCCTACTCTGCAGAAGAAGCCAGGTACAAAGCAGGTTCTGTCGTCCCCAAAGACTGAAGCCTTGCACCTCAGCAGTGCTCCAGCATGGTCTGCCCCAGAGGTAGCCACCACCAAAGCACACAGTTTATTATTCTGTCAGATCATGAGGTGGACAAGATGGGAAAGCCCAGCTGATAGGTTAGGGAAGTCTGGAAGAGAGTTCAGAAGAACACAAGCCTGACACACTGGAGTCATATACGAACTTCTGCAAATCCTTCCCAAAGCACTGGAGCAAGGGTTTTTTTTAACCTGATTAATATTGTACTAATACTTTGGGATTAAGCATGGCTTGAATCTTGGACGGCGGTAGGAAAAAGTCATGCTGCAATTCAAAAACCAGCTGCGAGGAACTGAAGGTGTCCCAGGCAGAATGAAACCTTAGAGTCAGGATGTAAAGGCTGCAGCCGCTGCTCCCTACACACAGATGTATGTTTATGCATTCTTGTATGGCCCCAACACCACTGTCAGAGCAGGTGCAAAAGAAACAAAAAAAAACCCGAAACAAAACAGAAAAATAAAACAACCACCCCATAACCAATGCACAAAGGGAATTTTGTTATGTAAGAATTTATTCTTCCTTTCTCAAAAACCGTCTGGTGCTCAGGGGCTCATTTCTTTGTATTCATCTTGATTCCTGGACTGTATCCCAAAAGCCTTCATGGCAGCCAAATACGGAGTCTCTTGGGTTTTTTTCCCCTCTCCTATAGCGTGACAGAAATTGTTGGCATTTGTGCTGTTTCCTACACTTGTCTCCAGTGCTGCGGTGAGAGGAGCCTCTTGCTGCCAGGTTTCCTGCCTGTGTTTCCCTCTCGGAGGAGCTGTTGCTGTTGGGACAGCATGCAGGAGCTGGGGAGCTATAAGCAGCTTAGCTGGGACCCTTAATGCACCCTGGTACCATTGTGTTTGTCTGCAGAGCTGGGACAAGACAGGAACATGGAGCTCTTTGCCCATCAATTGGTACCCAGGAGAGACAGTTGCCCTTCCATGCGTGCCTATGACTAGCACACATGGTCTCTACTAGCTGTACGCTTGGAAGGGATAATGTTTTCTGTGCCATGTTCACCAGTTCACTCTCTCTGCCCTCTCCAGTCCCAGAGAGATGTTTTCCCTGGCAAAACCCAGCACAGCATCCAGCACTGGTCTTTTTTTTTAATGCAAAGTGCCCACGAGAGCAGAAAGCAACTCTGGAGATCAGTGCTGCTAAGTCCTGGTGATACCTGTGTGCCCTGCGGCCAGTGACAGCAGGGATGACAGCTCCAGGGCTGACCCATGCCTGATGCCACCTCAGCACAAGAAGTATTTAATCTCAGCTGGGAATTTTTTTACATCTAGCCTCACTATCCCCTGTCCCCAGTCACTGGCCACTTCCCAGATGCCCTGTCCTTCCTCTCTTTTTGGTTTTGCTTCTCCCCTCTCCCAGGGACATGGCAAGCTCCCAGGGCAGGGACACCAGCAGTGCAGATGCAGGCCCCATCTCAGCACACACAGACAGGCTGCATTGCGCTGCTGCCCGCCTTACCACAGTGCAGGGAAGGGAAGGATTATTTAAGCACATGCAGTTACAGTTAGTGACTCTTGGCTGTTGCTCAGCCTCCCGGCATCAACCTCCGATATACCTCCAGGCATACATATTTATGATCCCAATTATCACTGAACAAAAACCCAGGGTGCTATGAAAATAAATGATTTTTAATCTAAATTGCCCAGTTTACATACTTCACCCACCTCTGCTTAGCAGAACAGCTGGTGTTTACCAATTTCTCATTACTGTTCCAAGCAACACAGGAAGATGCTGGCTGGAGAGGATCAGCCATCTCTGAGATAAGATGAGCTCAGGTTTACCTCTGCCTCAGACTCTCTGCTCCTCCACATCACTGCCCCCGAGGGAGGCGGGGTGTCCTGGAGGCCAGCCTCTGCCAAAGTCCAAGGCTAAGAGAGATGGATAAATGATGTGACATCCTAGGACACCACCTACAAAACCTGGGCACTGAGCTCCAGGACATCTCTGCACAGCCACAGTGTGCTTTTAGCAGGGGTGGTGCAGCATCAGCATCAGCTGTGGTTGATTCCTCTGGTTAAGGGGAGGCCCAGGTGCGGGTCCTTGGGATGGGAGAGGCAACCCACACCCTGGATCTGCGCAGCACACCACCGAAATTCAGACTTCCCTCCCAAGCAGGTGCGCTTTCCCTGCGCAACTGCCAGGCTTTTACAGTACTCGGAGAGGGTTTCTATACCTCGTTTAACCTATGGGATCTGAGGCATAGAGTGGAAAAAGGCTAGGTTGGAGCTGTATTGTACAGATGGGAATAGGAAGGTCTCTCCATCCAGCCCAGTCTCTGTCCAGCACAGGCCCAGTGAAGATTTGCAGCACTGTACACTGGAGGAATGATGAAAGATGTCTGCTGATAATAATTATTATTGTTGGGTGTTGTATTTCTGCAGGAAAGAGTAGTTTCCGTGTAAACCCAAATAAAGCTAGCTATCTCTACGCTTCTGTCCATATCTGTATTTATAGTTATCAGCACTTCCTTTTTCCTAATGCCTCGGGAGGCTTACACCAGAGCTAAGATGACCCAAGAATTATTCTTGTCTTGGTATTTCCACTGTCCAAGAATGAGCATATGTTATAGAAATCCAGTCCCTCTTTATTCCAGGCCTTAAAAGGCCCCCTGAGGCATTAAACAAAAACGCGGTCAGAGTGCCAGTGTTGGCTCTTAGGTGGGCTTACATCAGGACTGCTAGCGCTGGTGCCCGGAGGGTTGCACTGGTGAAAGACCGGAGCAAAACGGGTTGGCACCACGTCCAAACATTGGCATGCAGAAGCACTGAAGCCAAAGCAAGGAGGTTCCTACAGCACCCTTCACCCTTTGGAAGTGCTGGAAAGGAAGGTGCTGCTTTTAGCAGCCGTGTGAAGGCACATGCTGCTGCACGTGGTCCCCGTTGGTGCTATTTCCAGCTCGGCTGGCTGAGGACTGAAGGAAGGAAAACTCCTGGGACCGGGCATGAAGCAGACAGTCACATGCAGCTCAAAAATAAGTCACAAGCCACAGCAAGATAATGCCACCTGGCGTAAGAGGAGACTTGATCCATCCTTTCCCTTTCTCCTATTTCTTCCCCCATCTGTTTGGGCTGACATTAGTGCTGGTGAAGGAGGGCTGGACACTGGTGGCCAATGCCATCTCCATAGGATAAATACCTCCTGTGTTTCTACAGTCCTGCCCTTCCAACTTTCCCTTGGAGCAACATCACAGTTCTGGCCAGGCTCTGCACGCTGCAGCACCTCGGGGTGCACACTCTTACGTGGTCCCTGTTCTCCCTCCCTACATACACACACGGGTGCTCCTTGCTGTGTCTAAAAGACAGACAGCTCCCAGTCACCGTGCCCCGGGAATGATGGACAATATCCCCCCCACCCAGGAAGGGGTGGAGGACTACGACCCCCAGGCTGGCTGCACCAGGACCTGAGCCATCACCTGGTGACCTCCTCTGCCACAAAGTCCCCAAAGCGTGTTTCTCTGCCCATGAAACTGTGCTGGCGGCTGGAGGGACGTGGTATCCTCACCCTCCCTCAGGCACAGGCCCAGGAGCTGGTACACACAACTGACCGCTCCAAGTTTCACTCTATTTCCAAGTATTATTGTGGAGTTTATTTAGCTCTGGCCACCCTGACCTCTCATTCCACTAGGAAAACAGCCCAGCTTTGTCACAGCATGTGGGAGTGGGCAGGCGGACGAGGGAGAGGGGAAATGATGTTTTATGGGACGTTCCCAAGGAGCAAGTCTCTTTGTTTTTTTCCCCCAGGCACGACAAATTTGTTTGCTGTGATTTAAACAGGACACATAAAAACCATGGGCCAGATTCACAGTCCTTGCAAATCAGAACATCTCTATTTGACTTCATAGACCTTAGCTGATTTAGACCAGCTGAGACGCTGGCCCTCTATGTTTAAACAAAGCCCTTTTTTCCTCACTGGTACTAGATGGAACAGCCTCGGGTTTTGGCTCTGGAAGGGATATTTTAGCGGGGATGCTCTCTGCATGATTCATCCTCCACTGGGCTTAACTTTGACAAGAACCACAACAGCCACTGGCTACCAGTGTGGGTCTCACAGCTCTGCCACAGATAGAGGCACAGCCACCCACATTCTGGCCTCTAAGTACAGAGCCTGGCCAGCAGCACAGCACCAGCTGCTACAACCACTGGTAACAAAAGCTGGGATGCCTGGGCAGCAGCCTTGTGGTGGCCTTGGACCTCATCTCAGAGACCCAAAGGGCACTACTGAGGACCAGACCAGTGGGGTCCAGCAGGGCTGGGGAGCAGCAAGGCTAGGGAGCATCCCTAAGCGAGGTGCTGGGGGCAGGCAGGAAGAGAAATGGGTGGAGATCTTGGTGCCAGGGCAGGGCACTTTGCACCACATGGACTCTCAGGTCTTCCAGGGCCATCAAAGCTTCCCTCTCCTCCGCCTCCCCCAATAGCTTGATGTCTAGTCATTGACCTGCTTTCTGGTACAAAGATGTGAGTCTCTGCTTTTCCCCATGTATAAAAAGAAAAAGGGGAACTGACCTGAAAAACTGCTGAAAAGATCCTGCCCTAGCACAGTGAGCACCACCTGAACTGAGAACAGGCAGCCCTGTAGAGTGAGGCAGGAAGATTTTGGGGACCGGTTCTCCCCCGAGCTTGCTGTATTTCAAATGGGATGAAGATTTACCTCCTCTGAGTTCACGGCTGATGCTCCCCTAATGGCATTACAGGAATGCTTGGTAAACAAGCAGTAAACTACTCACTGCCCCAGTGATGGATGCCTTGCAGGGATTAGAAGGGGAAAATGAACTCAGCATTTGCAAAGAGCAACGAGGCAATAAATGTTCTGCATTTAGCATTTCCAAGCAGCGGAGTGCATCAAGGAGGTGGAAGGAGTTGCAACAGTGTCTCCCTGTGAAGCCCCAGCTAGATGTGTGGCCACTGGTTGTCAGAGCAAAGAGATGAGCTGGAAAAACTGCTCATTCTTCACTCTGCACCAGTCCAGACTGAAAACCAACATTGGCATTAGCTGGGAAGCGGCAGTCGCCCGCATGAGGCTGCAAACATGGGCATTTATTGCTCTCTGGTGGTGAGACGGGCTGTGGAGGAGAACTGCGTGCTGCTCCCGGTGCTGGGCGGCAGCTCTCGGGAGAAGCCTCCTCGGTGCCTCCTGTTCCCCCTGCTTGCTCCGCAGAGGAGTTTTTGCTTCTCCTCCAGCCATGTAGCTCAGGGCACCTGAAGGCACCTTGCTGCCTGACAGGCGGCCGGCTTCTCCTTGGGCTGTCAATGGCCCATGCAAAGGCAGTGCAGCTGCCTCTCCCCGCCAAAAGTTCCCCTGTGCCCCATCAGCACCCATGCCAGGGTCTGCCTGCCGGCGGCCCTTGCCCTGGGGGGACGCCTGCCCGTCAGCAGCACTTGTTCTGCCGCCGGTGCTTTCCCTGCTGCCAGCAGCACTTCCCCTCCTGGCGTCTCTGACACTACCACTGAACAGCCCCTCCCAGAAGGCTCCAATCATCTCCATAAAACACTTCTGAAATGACTGCCCACCCATCCTGCCAATGGCTACTCAATCCAAGATGACTGTACAATCGTCGCCTATAGACATAGCAACATATTAACCATAGGCTCTTATTGCTATTCCCCCTACCCCTGACTCTACACCCCTGGGCAGGGCGGCTCCAAGCCAAACACACACAGACCGACACTACACAGAACATTACAAACAACGCGCCTCAAAGATGAGAGAAAACTCTCGGCAAGAAGAATGACTCCTGAACCAGAGATTTTTGGGCAAGAAGACCTACAGGGCTGCAATGGTGAAGTGAAGAGGCTCTATGGCAACCCCGGAAGAGGCACGAATGTCATGGCCTGTTACAAGAAGTTACTGTCAAGACTCAGATGATGGATGCGCAAGAAGCCTGGCTTCAAGATCTAAGAACGTAACGATACAGGGAAGATGTCCCAGTCCATGAAAATGGACAGCTAGAGAGTAGAGCTGCTGACACAGCCTGGAATGATGCTGCAGAAGAGGACCATCCAGAAACTTCTGAGACGCAAGACTTTAAGCTTGTAATGCAAGAAAAGAAGCACCCAATTGGCACTATGCCGATGAGTACAGGTGTTCAAGACCCTAGTGATGGCACCCAAGGCACATGCCGTGCTCCTTGAGCGCAAAGAGGACATCAAGACCTGAGGAAGGTCTAAGAGACAGAAGACAGACTACAAAATAACACAGACACAGGCTGGAACTGCTCTGCCCAGCACACACTAGTATTGTGCTGAAAAGTAACCCACTTCCTCTACCTGCCCAAAGGGGACTGTTCCTGGACAGCTCTCTCCCCTACACTAACTTTAAAACACCTCCCTGCAATTCCCAACTTTGTCCCCTCCTCCCAGCCCCTCCTCAGCCATCGCCCCTCAATTTAGCTTTCAGATGGCCAGGGGCCTGAAGGCATCCTTGACAAAAAAAAACCACATTGGCTAACTGGGACATTCCTGCAGTCACCAGGTTCCTCTTCGTCATCTGCAAAAAAAACCAAAAACCACAAACAGTGCCAGCAGTAAGCATCACATCAGCCAATGCCAACCTCTTCCACAATACCTCTCTCCTCAGAAGTGCCATGGCGTTCCACTCTACCTGCTCATTCCAGAGTCGGACGCTGCAGCCGTCATCACTTGTGGTACCTAAGATACCTAAGAGACACAAAATTCCCATTGAGCTTGTGAGAAATCACCAGCCCCATGCTCCTCCTCACTGCTACCCCAGCTCACCTCAAATGCTCATCTAAATCCAAAGGTGGCCCGCACGGCACCTGCAAAACCAAAGAGAAACCTGTCTTCTCTTGTCACACATGCTCCAGGTTCTGCTACATGCCCACATAGTAGGTAAATTCTACACCGTTGTAACCTAAAAGCAGACCTCTATAGTTCCCCAAGGCTCTAGGGACAACAAAGTACCCTGCAAGCAACCTGGAAAGGTGCCGAGCCATTCTGCACCCTGAAAAAGGCAACACCTCATGCACCAGCCACCTGCTCGGGATGCGAAAAAACTTTGGATGCAAAAGTAGGGATCATACTCATCCTGACCCCTCTTACTATCAGTCCTACAACAGAAGATGATGCCTCCAGCTTTCATTGTTTCTGACAGAACAGGTGAGGAAGCAAGGTCCCTTCCACATCGTACTTTATAGTTCCATAAAACATGAACTGCATTTAACAGAACTGGAGCTGCAGCCTTAAGAGCCATCTCCCACTGCATTTAGAGTTACTTACCTGAGTTAGTTATGTCACCCAGGGGGGTGACATAGAGAAGACCAGGGGTGACAGGCACAAGTTGCACCAGGAGAGGTTTTATCTCAACGTAAGAAAGAATTTTTTTTGTGGTAAGAACAGTCATGCACTGAAACAACCTCCTCAGGAATGTGGTAGAATCCCCATTGCTAGAAACTGAAACAACCTCCTCAGGAATGTGGTAGGGTCCCCATTGCTAGAGGTTTTCAAAATGCACTTGGACAGGGTGCTAGATCATCTTGTCCAGGCTACCTTTCCCATGAAAGGTTGAACCAGATGATCTTTCGAGGTCCCTTCCAACCTGGGCTATTCTATCATTCTTTGATTATACCAGGGGCGCATTCTATATAACACCAAATGAGATAGCAGAAATATGTCCCGCAAGAAGGGTTGGAATGCACAAAAAAATGCATCAGAAACTGTAGTTTACACCTTTGAGAACACTGAAGAGGCTAGAGGACCAATAAATAGAAATAGATAAGAAGTGCCTCAGGAGGGGTGCTGAGGGGGCTAGAGAGGTCCAAAGGCAATCATAGAACCAGAAGAGGGCTGTGTGGCACATGGAAAGCCTCAGGAAAGCTCCTGAGTGGACTGGAGAGGTCCTAAGGAGTACTAGAGGGGCAAAACAGGCTCTAGGGCACAATGAGTACCTTGGGAGGCATTCTGAGCAGACTACAGATGCCCTAGCAGAGGTGAGAGGGCCAACAGAGGGGTCCCACAGGGGGTTGTCGTAGGTGAATTATTAAGAGAAGTCATTGTTGTGGGGTTAACCAAAATGTTTTATTAAACTATGATTAAACGATGATTAAATGCTAATTAAATGGTGAATAATCAATAATTAAGCGATAATTTAGTGGCAGTCAAACACTCTACTACTTACTACACTTCTAATAATTAAGCTATAGCTTGTATACAATATGCTGTAGATCTAATATAAAAAGTCGCTTACCTCACCGTAGATAACAGATGCCGGGTAAGGGATCTCTTGCAACCCTGAGGACTAACCTTGAGAGGCGTCACGGGGAGATAACCGCCATGCAGGTGGCTGCTGTGCAAGTGAGCTCAACGGGCTGTGGTGGCTGCAGATATTTATAGCGTAATGTGATTGACTTGTAGTCAAACTCCCCTTTGCTGTACATGCTGGTGTGCAGCCATAGCAATTTTAGTTTCGTAGTCCCAGCTCAGGCTGGTAGTTAGCTCCTGATAAGAAATTCCTTAAGTCCCTGAGAAGATAGGGCCTAGCACAATTTCTCAAGGTTTGCAAAATAGGGCAGTCAGACCTATTTGTCGGCGATGCCTGAACTAAAGTACTGGTACCTCAGTCAGAGTGGGCGCATCCGTCACCCTCGACCCCATGACTAGAGTCAATTCACTTCACAGAGTGGTGGTACGGTCACCTCTTGCCCCTGTGCTATAAATATGAGGTAGTAATAGCATCATGTTGTCTACCGGAGGATTAAGTGATAAATACAAAATTTAAAAGGGTTAATTATAAGATAGTTCCACACAATCAGTAGCAAGATATTCTGTGCGTTTTACAATGAGATTTACTGACCAGGCTAAAAACCAGATTTGAATACATAAAAAGATAATAATAACAATAGAAATTACCACAAGGGCAAACATTATTATCACAGGATGTAGCATGGCGATCAATGCACCTGTTGCCATTGGAGACCATCCTAATAAGGTTTCCCACCAGTGGTGCTCCCTGTTTTTTCTTTCCAGTATACAGTGTATTTCTTCTCCATCATGATGTGCAGTTATTAATGTGTTTTTGCTTTGTTATTGTACTTTTCGTAATAAGGCTTCTAAGTCTCCATGTTTCAGTAGCTTGGGAAGCAGCATCAAGTTCATTCTGATGGAGGAATGCAGGTTGTCTTGATACAGTGTATAATTCTCCTTTAAAAGCGCATATGAGGTCACTGGGCCTGTATAATTAAGTCACATCCAGTACTGTTAAAAAGTTACAAACACATACATTTGATTGCTTGGATACTTTATGGGTAAAATTTCCATCAATAATTAAGTTTTCACAAAATATTCTTATACACACACATCCATTCCCTATATAAACTAGCACAGAGTCAGTTGCTTTTTCAGAGTGGATTTCAAAATGACAGAAACTTTGTTGCGTATCTAAGCAAATGTCTTAGGCTTTTATAGTATTGCCTTAGACATGGACAGTTCCACCCTTTTTAGGGACCATGACAGGTTAAATATGACTTGTTGCTGTCCTGTACATTCAATACATAAGATCCAGTCGTGAAATTTGTGGAAATAGCCACGTAACAGTTTCATTTGAGGTCTCAGAGGTAGTAAAATGCGTTGTGGGGACTAAGGTAGTATGGAGGATAGGTATTAGGAGAAATGTCAAGGCTAGTCTGTTTACCACTACTGGTCCACCACAGACACACTACCTCTCTCGGCGATTCATCGGGAGTAAAGTTAGTTACACATATTGGGCGCTGCCAACAGCGTAGTTCTAATTTTTGTTTCTGGCTGATTCAGCATTTTAACAGTCAGAAGGGTGTTTCTGTTTGTGTAATTTAACACATCACATCTAATAGAGATGTCTCTACCTTGTGGGGTAATAAAGTGGTATCTTCTTTACCCCCCTTCAATTTTTTGCTCCTTACTGTATTGTTTGACAGTGATTGTTACTGTTAAATTTTGTGTCTGGTTTCCCACTATTCCTATACTTCCATCGATTTTAAACATGTATGATGCAGAATGTACTACAGTTACCGTATTGATTAGCACAAATAAAAGAAGTGAGGGCCTCCATCCCACGCATCGGGCTTGTCGAGGTGTAAACCGGATCTGGTTCATGTTGATGATTATTACTCCCTCAGGAAGAACGAACATTCCTCCGATGATCAATACTATCTCCAAGTGAGGCATTCCAGTGTTGTCCTGGGTGTTGTTCCTGAAAGAACAGATAATACAAGTCTTGGTGGGGGGTTTCTGGACTGGTTACCTTTTTAGTTAGTAGCTAGGATATATCCACCCAGTGCTAATGTGATGTTTAGCTCCACTGAGCTATAGTGGGTGAATGGTTATAGCCCTGAGGAAATCTGTTAAAAGTAAATTGTATCCCATCCCAGGTAAAAGCAGATTTTCTTTTATCCTCCTCCTGCAGCAGCACCATAAAGTACGTACCTTTTACATCTAGTATTGCCATCCAGGGATAAGCGACAGCCTGGAGGGTGATGGTTAATGTAGCAATGTTCCTGATGGCGGCCGTAAGAGGGGCGGTGTTTGCATTTAACTTTCTGTAGTCTATGGTTAGGTGCCACCTCCCATCTGGTTGTTTTAACTGGCCACACCGGGGAATTATACGGGGAATTATACGGGGAGTGCATTTGAGAGACAATGTGTCTTTTTTCTAGGTCAGCTATGACCTCTGCAATACCCGTCTGGGCAGCAGCTGAGATAGGACACTGAGGAATGTTAGTTATTTTTGAGTCAGGCAGGGTGGGTGCAGCTCGCAGTAAGCGTCAGTTAACTGACGCCCAGGGGTGGCTGCTAATTTTAGCTCAGCTAACCAAGGACACTTCGGGCAGGCAAAAGACCAAACACTACCGTCCAGCAATTTCCAGACTCGTCCTTGTAATACATCAAAGCCTAACACATTTTCTTTCCCTGAAACTACTGCTAATTGGTGTCTTGATATCCTTTTCTCCCCTGGCAATAACAAGTTTACTTTAGCCACAGGGCATGTTTTACTTTTGATGGTAAAACCTGTTATTTTAACCCTTCGTCAGCTGGGCTTACCTTAAGTTCTTTGGGCATCCAAACTTGAGATTATTGAAATTTGAACTCCTGTGTCAATTAAAAATTTTACTAGCTGTCTTTGGGGGCTGACAGGGACATAAATGTGAGGGCCATCTGTGTTATCCCATTGATAAGCTTCAATCCTCCAGACGGACAGCCCAAGTTGCCATCTGGGACTCACTTGTTTTTTGGCTTCAAGATTTGCAATTCCTCCCTAAGAAGTCTAAAAGGGTTATTTGCAGGGCCTTTGGGGGCAGACAGTTGTTTGGTTTTTTCCAGATTCCTTGAGGTGACATGGGGGCAAACTGCAGGCTGCTTACCTCTGAGTAACCATCTTTCACTTTCCATCCACAGACAGCTGTAGTATCAGCTCAGCACACAACTTGAGGATACGTGCCCAGGCAGTCGTGATCCGCAACACCACGTGCACAGAACAGTTCTCAGGAAATTATGTGGATTCGTAACTTGAATATTGTCACCTGGGGGCAACCATGCCTGGTTCCACCACAGGTGGGAAACAGCCCCTGTTCCGACCTGGGAAAAACTGAGGATACTGTTATGAAAATTCCCTTCCCTAACTATTATATCAATCAGTCTTTGTAGTATGAAAGTGTATTAACTTTGTTAATATATATATTAGTTCACATTATACACTGTCATGTAATGAGGTAGTGGAATTTTACTGCAGTCTTTGGCATTGTTCATGCTTAAGTAAAACGAATTGAAGGACAGCCCGGCCCTGGAAATAAGGACTTTGCTTCTTAGACGCTTCAAGCTGCATGGGGGCAAACTGCAGGCTGCTTACCTCTGAGTAACCATCTTTCACTTTCCATCCACAGACAGCTGTAGTATCAGCTCAGCACACAACTTGAGGATACGTGCCCAGGCAGTCGTGATCCGCAACACCACGTGCACAGAACAGTTCTCAGGAAATTATGTGGATTCGTAACTTGAATATTGTCACCTGGGGGCAACCATGCCTGGTTCCACCACAGGTGGGAAACAGCCCCTGTTCCGACCTGGGAAAAACTGAGGATACTGTTATGAAAATTCCCTTCCCTAACTATTATATCAATCAGTCTTTGTAGTATGAAAGTGTATTAACTTTGTTAATATATATATTAGTTCACATTATACACTGTCATGTAATGAGGTAGTGGAATTTTACTGCAGTCTTTGGCATTGTTCATGCTTAAGTAAAACGAATTGAAGGACAGCCCGGCCCTGGAAATAAGGACTTTGCTTCTTAGATGCTTCAAGCTGTCCATGAAGGAGAAGGGATACCCCTGGACGACCAAGATAATGCCAGCATCCTAGCTCCTCTAACACGTCCTTGAAACCCTCCTGGTGTCGTTTGGCATCATAGATAAGTAACTATAGTAAGACTGACTCCAGGGACGTCTGGATCAACAGACAAGCAGCAAGAATGCTGTAGTAATATAGTTGCTTTGCAAAGTTTTACTATGATTAGTAAACGGTAGTGTGGGTGTTAGTGATTAGTCAAATTGTGTTGCACCTGAACGTTCAAAATGTTAGGAAATTCTCATTCCCTAACTATTGTACTGAATAGTCTTTATAGTATGAAATTGTATGAACTTTCTTAAGATATATACAGTTTACATTGTATACTGCACAGTCATAGTTAAGTAAGCATAACTAAAGGACCCCAGCTCATTGCAAGGAGGAGAAGGACAGCCCCCACCCTCAAGATTAAGGACCTTTGTTGCTCGGAATCTTAAAGCCGTCCACAAAGAATAAAAGATACCTCTGGCCTACCAAAGTAACGCCAGCATCCTAGTCCTTCTAACACCTCTGTCAAATCCTCCCTTTATCCGGCATCGTAGATAGGTAACTGTAGCAAGACTGACTCCAGGGACATCTAGATAAAGAAAGAAGGGCATGGATGATGACACCATAGAATTATAGTTGCTTTTCAGAACAGTAGTATGTTTGTGTTAAGTAGTGATTGGTCAAATCATCTTGTACCTGAATGCTTGAAAGGTATTAGAACGACATGTAAAGCAGCATTCAGGATGTCCCAATTTGAATGGGACAGCTCACGTGCATGAATAAAGAATTACTCTTGTAACTCTGTACTTTGCGTCTAGCCTCTCTCCTCATCAGCACAGGCCAGCTGTGAAATTTTCGTGACAGAAGGGTAAAAGAACCCCATGTAAAACCACATTTTCGGTGCCCCAATTTGGCTGGGACACCTCATACACATGAATAAATATTCACCCTT
>NW_009198362.1:0-240 GCF_000690835.1 Fulmarus glacialis | reverse complement strand
CTACTTGTTCTCCTAGCCTCTCTCCTGGGTTGTTACTGGTCAGTTGCGAATTTTCGTGACAACACCCCACTGTCCCCGACAGTCAACAGCAACTCTCACGTGAGTGACACATTCCATGACGGACATGCCAGGCCCCTGCCGTGGGACAGAGGCTGCACGGGCACCAGGAACCGCAGCTCCCAGTCTCCACAGAGCCCACCACAGCCCATCTGAACTCTGCTAGCAGAAAACTACACCTCC
>NW_009198361.1:25135-26679 GCF_000690835.1 Fulmarus glacialis | reverse complement strand
TACAATGTTATATATAGTAGTATAGTAGTTAGTATAACTATATAGTACAACTATATAGTACATGGTGTGTATATAGTATATATAATATATATTGTATATATTTTGGTTTTCTATCAAAAAAACTAGGGAAAATTTCACCACCACTGGCTTGATTTTACATTAGATGTGTGCATATATACAGTTTATTTATTATACAGTATATATATACGGTGTGGGTATATATATGCACACACAGTGTAAATATATATACATATATACTCCTCAGTATCTTCTTCACATGCTTAGGAATGATACAAGACATCTGCCTTAACTGGTTCCTTAACTGCCAGCTCCTTAGCTTCCTTAATTGCTTTTGTCACTTTGCATTGTTCGCTGGAGCCCATGGTGAGGTGAGTTGCCTTTCCTCCTGATTTTTTCTTGTGCTATATAATCTCTTTCTCAAAGAGCAACTGGCAGTTCATCTTAACTCATTAACATGTAGTAAGTATCAGTTTCTTCATTTACAGGAAAGCTCTGTTACTCCAGGACAAATATATTATTTTTGCTTTTCACTAATGACAAAGTCCATTATCATCTTATTTTAGAATCACAGACATGACTGATATTGCACAATTAGCCTTTTTTAGATTCGCTTAGAGACAATCTATATCATGTTGACATAGTTTCAGCATCCAGAGAAGATAATAAAAAGGCAAAATCACACTTACTTTATTGGAAATACGGTTTATTTAATCAGTCTTACACCTAATATAGGTCTTACTTCACCTGTGGCAATCTTAGACTTACTTAAAGGCAATGTAAAAATAGCAGTAGTAAGTGCAGTGAGAGCTTTTCATTCATCTTCTCTTTGTCCATCACTTTAGAGAGAAGTATTGTATTCTATGTAACACTGGCAGTGGCAGACTGTGATGACTTTATATATATAATTTAAAAATATATTTTACAATCAGAAGTATAAATTTGCAAGTCTCAAAATATTTTTACTTTGATGTTTGTTTAAGAGATACAATATATTAATTTTACCTTAATAAAAAATAAAGCCCAGAAATGCTATCAAAATTATGTAAATCATAGTTTTTAGCAGGTCATTAAGATAAGATGGACCCTGTTCACAATGATTTTCTAATTTCCTGTCCCTGAGAGTTGCTCTACTGTCCTGGTTTCGGCTGGGGTAGATTTTCTTCCCTTCCTGGTAGTTGGTATAGTGCTATGTTTTGGATTTAGTATGAGAATAATCTTGATAACACACTGCTGTTTTAGTATTGCTAAGTAATGCTTGTAAAAGTCAAGGTCTTTTCAGCTTCCCCTGCTCTGCCAGGTGCACAAGAAGCTGGGAGGGAGCATAGCCAGGACAGCTAACCCAAACTGGCCAATGGGGTATTCCATACCATATGATGTCAGGCTCAGCATATAAGGCTGGGGGAAGAAGAAGGAAGGGGGGGGTGTGTTCGGAATGATGGTGTTTGTCTTCCCAAGTAACCGTTACATGTGATGGAGCCCTGCTTTCCTGGAGATGGTTGAACACCTGCCTGCCGATGGGAAGT
>NW_009198361.1:521-25018 GCF_000690835.1 Fulmarus glacialis | reverse complement strand
CTCTCCCCCATCCCACCAGGGGAGACGTGAGCGAGCAGCTGTGTGGGGCTTAGTTGCTGGCTGGGGTTAAACCACAACATCTTCAAAACTTTTTTTGGATCAAAGAAGTTTTCAAACCAGGTAAGAAATAACTTAACAGATAAGAGGTGGAGGAGCAAAAGCTTTTGCCAAGTATAGGTGGAATGAACAGGTTAAGCTGCTCTGAGGGCCTGGAAGATAAAGTAACATCAACCTTATATTACTCATCTGGTTTCAGAATCACTGATCAAATATAACACCATTTAGCTTGTTAATATAGAACATCAATCTATTTATTATTTTATGCTTTCCCAAACTCTTTTTTTTTTTTTTTTATGGACGTTTACAGTTTTCTGACCACTTTTCTAGCATCAACTTATTTCTGAATGCACATGAGTGAAAATAAAAGCAATAATCTTAGAGACTCATTACTAAAATTGCACTACTGGGCAATTCTCTTGCATTCTCTTGGTGGGCTGACCATTAATGTGGTGATTCCCCATGGATTTGTGAATTTTTCAGTTGATATATGGGAGCAGAATCCTTCTGTGTTATGCTTCTCTTAGAGAAGAGTCTATTCTTGACAATTTAAAGAGCTTGGTTTTATTTTTTATTTCCCAATTTCTCAATTATAGCACTTCATTGTCTAAACCCTCATCACTGCAGAATGTGATAAAACACCAAGCAGAACGTCTCACAAGGATCGCCAAGGAGACTTAGAGTGTTCAGATATAACCTCCTTTCATTTAAGTATTGGAAAGAAGATGACTATATAATTAATTTGCCCCTACATAGCATCTTTTATCTTAGGAATATAAATTATTTTATCAGTACTAGGTAATTGGGATAAAAGTTCACTCTGATAAACATTATGTATATTCTTAGAAATGTGGACATACAACTAGAGCATAAAATTCTGGACACTAGTTAATGTGATTTAAGATGTTACCATAAAATGGATGTGCAGCTCCTTTGATGGAAGTTAGCTTCTCTTCAGTCTGTTTGGTAGCTAGGGCACTTTCTACAAGTGTTTTCTCAATATACTTCAGTCAAAAAGGTATTTTGACCTAATCAGCCAGATAAGGCATGATTTTGTATGCAGGAAAGTATGGAGCACTGACAGATATTCACTAGATACTTTACTAATTGCTAGACAATGATATATGTCTTCAACATTCATAATTTTTCACAAAATTATGCGACCTACTTTTCAGAACTACTACTACACTTAGTCTTGGTTGAGCAAGTCAGGATATTATGTTGCCATAGTTTCAGTATCAAAAGATAATAAATGGGGAACACAGCTACTTCACTGGAATATTTTTTTTATGTAATCAAATGCTCATTTAATATTGGTCCTGCTTAATCTTTGACACTACAAAATCATATTCAAAATTATTTGCCTGAGCTATTACTCATGGTACTTATTTTACTACATAAGGAAACCGAATTATGAATCATTTTTCCATTGTCCTAGCTGTCACTTAGGACAGCAGTACAAAGTAGATGATGAAAAAAATGGTCAAACAGTGGGAAACTTAGTCTGGAACTAAAGATAAAATCTACTTAGTGCAGAAATGACAGGCCTTCATTTGTTTAAAAAATGCCAGCTGGAATCACACAAAGATTTTGGAAAATAAATAAATATACACTACAGAAATCTTAAACCCAAATGCATTCCTAAATGTTTTATCAGGGTCCCCTCATGTGAATACTCTCTTCTGTAAGATTTAATTATTTCATAGAGAAAGATATAAAAGGAGGTAAAGAATAACATGTTTAATTGCTAACCAGTAATACAGATTTTATTAACTTCCAGCTTTACCAGAAAACCAACCCAGTGCATCTTTCTCTGTCATGTTTGACTGAAGTTTTGGCAATCAAATGAAAATGAAATCACAGAAACTCAGAAAAAATAAAAAGAAGAAAATTTTGGGGTTTTGAGAGATTCTAAGTAGATTTTCTTACCCATGTAAGGCTAGTAAGACTACTAACAAAATGCTTATGAGAGGAGCTCTGGAACTTGGTGGCTGAGTTTACCATTGTTTGGGTGGTCCTCCTGAAGTCACAGACACTTCATGTACCTACATCAATCTCTACTGACAATCTGAAATCAGAAAATATTTTTACAAATTAATCTAACAAAGATTGTGGGGGTTTAATATAAAAAATGATACAAGCCATATTTTTCTCCAACTCTGATAATCCTATAAAGAAGCATGCTACAACACATACTGACTTTCTCATTACGGAACAGATCATCTTTTATAGAAAGAGCATGGACAGAAGCATACAAGGTAAAAAAAAGGTATATTCCTGCACAAGAGATCTATGATTTACTCAGATATTGTAGTAGTTAGGTAATAGTTAGAGACTTACAACTGAATCCACACACTGGGATACATATTTGCTGACCTATTTGTGTAGTGATATCTGAGATTTTAAATTCCCTGCATTTCACTAATATTGGAAAAAATGATGAATGCTTCCTAACTCTTCAGCCAACTGTACTAGTGGGTTGAGATATAACATACACTTTTAAGGCCTAGAAAAGAAAAGCTGTCTTTAGATTAATAGCTTAATGACTTGGCTATAGACTCACTTTACTTCCCATTAGTTCTCTATAAGAAGCTATAAAATTTGTAGCTATCAATTTATTTCATTGACAAGAACAGCTTCTTGTATGGTTGTCAAGGAATTCCTCCAAGATAAGATGTCTACATATTAATGCCAGCTCTGTTTCACAAACAAAGGTAAAATCAGACATTTTTAGCTCCATTTTATGATGGTCTAGTTGTTCTGAGTAGTTCTACTAGAACTGCTACTTCGGTGAGTTTAGGTGATACCATGTGGTTTCTGGATTCCAGTCATGCACCAGATTGTAGTATGACTTCAACGAGACATAGTGGACCAGTTGGCTCTTGACATGCAGATAATGTAGAATTAAAAGAGCTCAGTGAATCTCTGAGACAGCTAGTCTCAGTGCTCCCAGTTACCCAGTTTAGTGGCTATTGGTTATAGAAACTTAAATGAAGTTTTAAATGTCAGTCCATAGTATTGCAGAAGTTGCCTTAATCTTGAAAGGACTCACAGAGTTGCATAACAATCTTTGTATTCCCACACATTTTCTCTGTGTAATGTGTTTGCTTGAATAATGTAGCCAAAGGGCTTGGAGGACAAAACAGTCAAATTAATGTCAGCTATCTTCCTGAGAAAAACAAGAAACAATGAATAGACTGTGCTAACCAACTCCAATCAAGCAACTGAAACTTGAAATTCCGTATGCCACAGTGAAAATTAACCCCTCTGCTACTAGAAAATTAAACAGTTCACACACAAACAATTTATGAGTCGAACAGCTCAAGAACTTCAGTAAAAAACAAAGAAACAAACAAACAAACCCCCCAAAAAACAAAGTAAAACAAAAAAACCCAAACAAAACCAACCCAACCCAACAAAAAAAAACCCAATCTATTATGAATATTTCATCCTCTATTACAATGAAATCAGTATAATTCTTGAAAAGCACAAGCTGGATACTAGCTTAAGCATTAACAAAATTGTTGAACAAGTTCAATGTAAGTTTTATTTACTTTTATATGTTAAAACATATAATGCATAAACCAAAAAAGGAAGAGCTTAACTTCAGATTCTAGGTTGCATATGAAAGTTTGGCCACTGTGAAACAGGATTTTTTTTCTTTTTAGAATTAATTAATTTGCTCTAGAACCCCCCCGAAAAACATTAGTGCATGATCCTCACAATATCATTTTTACAATGACTCCTTGCTTCTCTTTCCAATGTATTTAAAAACACAGTCTTCAGTGATTTCAACGTGGGCCTGAATGGGCCTTTTCAGTTTATAGAGAGCACCAAATTCACAAAAGAATATTAGACTTTTTTTTCCCCTAGTTATCCTATGAATAACATTTCAGATCGGGATTTGTCATCCACTTTCCATGCTTGCAAGCAAAAGGGGTAGTTAAAAGACAGTTTTAATATTATAGTAAAATAATTAAGATCCTCCCCACCAGTTTAATATCTTTAAAAGACAACACTGGTTTTTTTTAATGCCAGAAAATACTATATGCACTGGTACTACCTGTTAATATGTACGTCCTGTACATTTCTGCAGAAAGGTAGCAAAATTAATGTGCAAAGCAGGTTGTCTACAACCTTGAGGAACACTAAAATTCTCTTTTTTTTTTTTTTTTTTCAAGTAAAAAAAAGAGGTTTTTCTGTGCTTTTTACTGGGTTGACAAGTATAGGCTTTTTTTTTCTTTTTTTTTTTTTGTAAATCTGCTTCTTCAAGTCAAAGAGAAAATTCATTTTAATAAATTGATAATTTTACACATTGTGCTCATTGGTTATTTGTGAAGTAATCTAAGTCTTGCTACTTCACCTAAAGTTCACAGGAAGATTCAGAAAAAAATAACATGTTTTTAAGACGCACAAAAATACCAAATTTGAATGATTAATTTAGTTATTTTCTCATCTTCACAACTGAACAGAGTTTAAAGCTCATCTTCCAAAGAAGAAACATGGTTAAAAAAAGCAATTGTCCATTTTTATTTTGTTTACATTGCACTGAAAATTTACATCATACTTTTACAAATCCTTTTTCATAAAAATATACTTCTTTACAAAAGTGTATGCATTAATATAAGAGGAGTAGCCAGTTGCAGAAGAAACATTTTAAACGATCTCAAATGTATTAACCTTAACATTAATGAATGAATCATAGTTATTGCAGTCATTTGAATAAACAAGAATAAATAACAACCAATGGTATAAAATATAAAACAGCATCCTTTTAGTAGAATACAGTTTGACAGAGTTGTATGGATATACAAAACAAAGTGTTGTAAAATGGTTTATAAGAAATTCATCAAACATTATAGAAATCCAAGCAGCAATCCTGGGTACAATGATTTTTGGTAGGCACTCTCTATTACGGTAATAAAAAGTTTAGATTTTCACAGAATTATTGATGTCTGAAAGGGACAATAACAGATAATTCACACTGGCTAACACACAGCATTTGTGAGTCATGCTACGAATGGAAGACAATGACGTACATCAAATAAATTACTGAGTTGCCACTGAATAATTCTGATATGAAATAACTGTAAAACTAAAAATTACGTTTCCTTAGAAGTGATTCTGGAATGTCTAAAACTTGTATCTGAGGGCTGTGGAATCTGAATTGTCCCTAAAATGAAGGGATTGTCCCTAATAAAATCATGGCTTTATATATTTTTTTTTTTTTTTAAATATTTTTGTTTTCATAGCAGTACAGTAATATATTCAGTTTTAAATCATTAGCTCTAAGGATTTGTTTCCATAAAGTATGGAACATATAGATAAAGTAGATGTGAAAATGCAGTATTTCCAAATCGTAACTTCCTCTTGCCTTGTAGGTCAGATCCAAAGTTCATTGAGGTCTGTTAGAATCCATCAACTTCAATGGGATTTCGCCATGCTTGGTACATGCACTTTGACAAAATGCCTAAGGAATAAACTGATGTGATACGGTCTAGATTTAACTAGCATGGATTGAAAAATAGAGTCTTAAATTTTTGATATATGGATTTGATTATTAATATTTACTGTAAACTGCACTTTTTAATTGGAAATATCATCAAATTATGTTTTCATATTTGAAAAATATGGAAGATGGTCATACTTTTGAATTATCTTCAACAGTAAGGAACATAGCCACATGACAAAGCTCAATTCATACTAGCTTCTTGATTGCAAAATTTATCCAGTTGTATGATTGACAAAAGAAATGTAGAAACATTACCATTTCTGGGTATTGTTAATGGAAACAGAGAAAAGGAGCTTGACTTGGAACATGAAAAGGAAGCAAGATGTGAAGCAAGGAAGGAAATTCATTAAATAAGAACCTGACATTTTAATTTTTCTTCTGTGATGTGAAAAGAGTAAGTTGTACTTGCTGATTTCTAAATATTACATCTTGGACTTAAAAAATTAATTGTTCTGAGAAAAATAAAACACTAAATGGGCTGAATAAATGAAAAAAGGTACAAAACTCGTGAGAAAGATATAGCATATGACTGTTAAAGAGAAGTCAGTGATCTATTGTCTCCTGTAAGTATAGCTTTTATTTTCTACCTATATTTTTTTTTTTAACCCAGTCCCTCTATTATAGTTTTTATAAAGCACAGAAATACTAATAGTGGATGCTCCTCCAATATATGCAAATATGTTTTATGTTTTAGAATAACCTCCTTTTTTAAAAAAGCAAATAAACTGTGAGTAGCACTCATGGAGTGCAGCAATTTTTTTAAAACTCTCCATGATACACACGAAGAAGAATTCTGATCCACTTTATGAAAAACAAACTCAAAACAAAATAACCACAACCCCTTCTTGTCTATCATCCTCAGGAAAAGGTGACCCAGTATATCCTGAAAAGTGTGCTTTAACTTTTTTTTTTTTAAATCAGTGAACTGTGTGTGCACTTTGTTGTGTGTCAATTTCCAGATTTTGAAGACATATTACCACATTATACCATTGTGCAAACGGTGTTCAAGTTGGGGTCAAATCGTACCGCTTTCCCTTCCACAGACTTCGCATTTGTGTCATACATGGGGTTTTCAAAAGCAGCTTGTCCATTATTATTTTCATGTACAGAGCATCCCGTATACTGTGTTTTAGGTGCAGTCCTGTAGAAGAAAGACAGAGTATTTGTAACTGCACTTTTCCTCACTGATTTGTTGTGATTTAAGAATCTGAACAGAATTCAGCTCCCAATTCCAATTATAGGAGCTAAATATAACATCTCATTTTTTTTTACAGTATCTGTGCTAAGAATTAGTACTCTCTTTATCAAAGTTTAAGGGGTTTATGATTCATTTAAAATGGTGCTCACTAAAAAACTTAGTTAACAACCTGAGAAGAGGTAGATATTTCCACTTGGATGATCAGATAATAGTTAAGAGTACAACAAAATCTTGTAAAGATGCAATAATTCCCCAACCAGATGACTGAGATTTTCTTTTTCTCTTTGGAGGCTCAACAAGTTTATCAAGACTGAATTTATAGCTGAAACATTTTCTTTTTCACTAAATAATTCAAAATATCAAAGTTAATCACTTGAAAACGTTTCATCTATATTGTTATGCAAAATGTATACTGTATTGTAAATCATCAATATAAAAAGTAGAGACAAGTACTTATAGCATATAGTTAATAGGAAATGTATAAAAAAGTTACATGAACCTTTTTGCTTACTCTGAAGCAGTTCAAAAACAAGTGGTACCGTTTAAAAATGACGGTACATGTTTCAAACTGATGTTATGCTGCAGAGTATATTACATTTATTATTGTCAGGCCACCAGACGTAAATCACCATTTTGACAGCTAGTAGGCAATGAATTGTCTTGTCATTAAAGTGATTAAATATTCTTTAGTCATCTAATGCTTTAAAGCTATAGGAAAAGATTACTTGACACTAAATCCGAAGAACTAATACTGGTCTCAATAACATGAACAAAACTGTTGAACCTAGACTAGGGAAATTGAGAAGACTGGTGGCTGTGTAACATAATTGCATATGAACTAATAATTTCAGATGCAGAAACAGGTCCGTAATGAAACCTCTCAATGACATAATACTTGCATATACTTGCAAGCCAACAAAGAGAGCAGGCATTAAAATAAATTACTCAAGATATGACTCATAATTCTGTCACATGTAAAAAAAAAAATACAGGCAATCTACTGTGAGTACACACAAAGTCTATTAATTATATTACTCCCCATATGCCAATAATTTATAGGATCCATTTTGTTATCATAAAGAGAGAAATTTATAACATTTTAAATAGGTAGGAATGAAAGTATAGCACGGTACAATAAATTGATCTCTCAGACATTATGCCAGACCTTAATGGAGGTAGGAAGAACTGTCTATGTGCATATTTCGCAAACTTTTTGTGGTTTTACAGAAACTTTATTTACACTAATAAAGATTGAAGGCAAGAAAGACACCAAGTCATACAGGAATTCTATATACGTAATTTGTACTTACCTTTGTTTATAAAGATAAAAGCCAAAACCAGCAAATATAAGAGCAAAGAAAGGCACAAGGATAGCAATGGCCACTGAACTACTATTTGTACCATGTGGTTGATTAGAAGAATTTGAACCCTCAGACATGTTAAGACCTAAAAAGAATAATAAGAAAAAACAAGTATATAATATATGTCTTGTTACCCCCACCACATAGTACTCCATAAAGTTCAGAATTCAATAATACCTTGTGATTGCCTCATCATAACATGTTCAGCTGTATACACACAGCTGTATGCTGAGACCACCTGGAAAGTAACTGTAGTGTGGTATACGATATTCTGATTAATAAGTGAATGCAAAATGTCGGGAGAACAATACATATACTCTGGTACAGTAAATATCTTACTGAATAATTCTATATGGGATTCAAGTTTTGGATGTTATTGATACCCATTAATGTACTGTGTTACAAAAAGTCAGATTTATAATAACTCATATGTTTGATTATATTACTGATTATATTTGTATATTTCAGAAAGAATAAATACTGCATGTATAAAAAGCAAACATGATTTCAAGGAAAGGGTAAATCACCTGAAGAGGCAAACTGAAAATTCATCACATTGATTTCATTAGGTTTTGCTAATGATACATAAAGTGAAGGAGGTAGGAACAATTGTGAAGAGCTAAAGCCAGATATTGATGAAAAAATAAGAATATGATTTCCTGCATAGTTGAGGAACACATTATCTAGATTATCTACAGAGACAAAATATACACCTTTTTAATGTGAGGAAAGGAATACCAATGCAGCTTGAAAGTTAATTTTTAAGCTTTGAACTGGACCTTTTAAGAATTACATAGGTCATAATATTTCCTGACTTTCTTGATCTTACAAGGAAATATATAGAAATTAACAAAAAACACCCAAACAAACAAACAAACAGAAACAAACAGATAATCAATACACAAAAATACAGGAAAAATAAATTAATTATTGTGAGGAAAACTGTATGAGAACAGCAATCAAAATATTTTGTTTCAGAGAAGCCATTTTTGTGTTTGTGTGCATGAAATAATGAAGTGGTAAAAATGCTAAACAAAAACTGTTTAAGGATTGTAAATCTCTCTGTAACTGCATTATTGACTATATTAACTACAATTAGTTCCTGTTTAGAATTTAAACCAGAGTGAACCATTCTGTTCCTAGAAGGTATAGACCAATAAAAAGTACCTTCAATATATTAAAGAAAAGAATCTCACAACTACAAAAAAAAAAAAAGGAAAAAAGAAAAATCCCTCTGAAAATCAAACGAAGAAATACAATTTTCATAAGAATTTATCAAAACAATTTGCCAAGTAAGTCTTGCATTTTAATTTTTGTTACATGACTTTCAAATATTTTGAAGAAGTTAATAAAGGGAAATAACTCTTATAATCATTTAAAAGAACTATTTCTTGACAAAGATATTTCTAAAAATTCTTTTTAAAGAATTTGCATATGCAAATACAATGAAAATCAAGATCAGATGCAGTGCATTTTACTGTGACTTAGAATTGTGAAAAAAGAAAAATTTGCCTTTACCTCATACATTCATTAATAAATCCTTCTAGCACATTCAAGAATTAAAGAATTTCCTGGATTTACTGAAAAAAATAAGGGTGCACAATACTTTGCAGCTGAAAGAACCTACTTTTACCTCCACATAGAGGAATTTTATCTGAAGATAAGAACTCTACCTAAGGAGCCATTACATTAGTGAAAAACAGTTCCTCTTCTAAGACATTCTCAATAGTATTTTATTATTCAAGAATTCAGTATTAACTAAATTCAAATTCTTGTTGAAGGAGAAATATCACAGAAATGTCTTAAGACAGTATCAGAAAAGTAAATTAAATTATTTTTCTTAAAAAGCACAACAGAATGTTGTTACCAGAGCTCTGTTACCAGAGCTGTCTTCTCCAAGAAAGGATAAATAAAGACTATTAGTTTGGTGTAGAACTGAATGTATAGAACCAAGAAGTCAATTTTTAGGAAATAAATGTTTATCAAGTAAGTAAGATTTTGTCTTCTTAAGAGTAACACAAAGACTTACTTGCAAATATTTAGCAGTTTCACTCTTCTAGCAAACGTTTAGGTGAAATGTTTTTTCAGCACCATGAGCAAGAGACCAGTTTAGGAGATCATTCTATTAGGGCTTTCTAAATAATTATTAAGATGTGAAACTAAATGCATTTTACACATACTCACAGAAAAACATTGCCTAAAACATAACAAATTTATAGCTATACTAAGCAGTACATTGCAAGGCATCTTAACTCCCTATAATTTCTGACAAAACACTCTTTGCAAGTACTACTTAAATGAGATTTTAAAGAAATTAATATCTCAATATTCTGTAAAATGTTAATACTGATAACATCCTGCAGATGCCCTTGTACTACTGGCCGTAGTAAAATAGAATATGGAACAATGAACTGGCAAAAACTTAGAAATTGCTGAATACCTAATCTTTGAAGTCCAAATTGTCCGTAATCTTTACCCTGGATGAATCCTTGAAAAACATACGTTGCTCCATCATGTTCAGCAGAAACCTGTAAACAAAAACTACTCTGAATCAAATGGGGAAAAGTTTGTTACAAGTATCTATTTAGAAGAGAGATAACCTAATATGCTTGACTGGTAGCTGTTACTCCCCATTAAAAACACCCTCTTTTCTCTAGGAAATCTATAAAGTTCAAAAGAAAAGACAGAACTGTTAAAGGCACAACTTGGACATGCTGGTTTATGGCCACATGTACTACCTTATACTATCTTTAATTGTATTATTTTTTAAAACCAACAAAACCTAATGTTTCTGGCAATTCAGGACATCAGTATTTCTAAGTATCTTACATACTTCGTAATTATCTGATTTGTTTAGGAAGTAGATGGCAAAAGTTATATTGTAGATAATCCTAAGGATGCAAGTATTAAGATTTTAATAATTACTTTAAAAGTAAATAAAAAAGACCTCACATTCAATTGATAGTTAGTTCCTTTGTTCTTACTCAGTGCTTACCCCAATAATTACTTAATTATAAATCTATAGACCGGAAGAATATTGAATGAAGGTTTGGTACAAGAGCAAAATACACTAATATAAACTAAAAGACTTGTGGGATGGAGGAAAGGGTTGTTATCCTATGAATATGTCCCTTATTAGGATAAGTACATTCTAAACTAACACATTGCATTCAAATGTACAGGTACTTGCTGCCCGGGATAGTTATTAGGTTTAAATTCAGTGGTCCCGAGGCAGGTTCCTTCAAGATTTTCCCTTAAGCTTCCCTTTCTCAAGGCAACAGCATGTCTTCAGCAATGACCTGAAGCTATGTTTTCACTGAGGAAAAGGTGCATTTCTCAGGTGAATTTCTTACTTTGGGGTAAAGCAGCTTATTTGAGCTATTCCAAGATTAAAAAAAAAAAAAGAAAAGGTCGAATAAGAACAGTATGTAAATAGCATATGGAGTGTAGAGACTGTACTGTACTTTTGTACATTTAGAAGTCTGAAAGTAAATTTCTTGCTTTTGTCGTATTTTTTTCACCTTAGGAGCATGCTCATGAAGCCTAAAGTTTGTACAAAGCAAGGGAGTTAAGCCCTTTTACCAGTATATTTATTGTTTAAGCGGTTTACGGTTTTTTGCTTTGGTTTTGGTTTTGCACCTTTTTAAAAAATATTATTGAAACAGTCCCACAAGTTATACAAATACAAATTTATGCATACACTTCAATGTACACCTCTTCTCTTCTTTTGGCATGTGCACCCATATTGGTGTCTCTGTAGTGTTTTACCAGTAGGTGAAACATAAGAAAACAGACAGATTCCTTGAAAAATGAGATGGTGTAATAGGGATGTATGAGTGTTCATCATCATCCAAATTATTTTAGGCCCTTTCTTTTCTGAAAAATCTACTTTCTTCTCTGGCGAATAAAGTGTCTCAGGCCCCCAACACACTCTGCTTTTTCCAGCCTTAGCATTATGTTGGACAATGTTTGTTTTTCCTGTCTGTTCTCTCAAGGGTTTTCCTTTTCATGGTTTAAACACATCCCAGCCACCTGGGCTGTTGCTTCTTCTTCCTACCCCTCTCCTTCACCTCTCCTCCTCTCAGTTATGTGCTCTCTTCTTCACCTTTTTAAAGAATAAGCTTACCCCTAGAACCTCCAAGGGGCTTAATGCTTAATTGGAGCAATCTATTTTGTTTTCCCCATACACGTAACAGTTCAGCTTTTTCATGGTATTTCTAAAAATATCACCAAAAAGTAAAACATGACTGCTTGCTTAATGATAAAAATTGCTATTTTTTTTTATAAGTTGTAATATTATTATAAATTGATATTATATTATCATTATGATAAAATTTCTCAATATATTAGAATAAAATTCAAAGAGAAGTAAGAGAAAGGCTTCTGTGTTAACATGCATTATAATTGTGCCTACACAGTATGACTATTCCCATATTTTCCCTCAAACTGGTCTGCTATATCTTACAAAAAAAAAATTCATTTCATTTAATGAATCAGCATTGCTAACAAGATTCCATCCGATATGTTGCAGGATTTTTTGTGTGTAGAACACAAACATGATTTCAAACAAAAAAAATCTTTCTCCCTCTTTTGTAGCAGAAATATACTCACAAAACCATCCATAGCCCATTTTTCCTCTTTCAACTTGTTCACAGATGTATGGGAGGGTGCTTTAATGAGATATATGTGGAGCATTAGCCGAGCTTCTTGGCTTTTATACACTCCTGTAGAATATAGTTTTAAAAATTTATATTTGTGTTGAGCAGAGAAATAATTCCATCTTTAAGAATAAGCATTTAATCTCTTGCCTTAAAAAAGGAAAGCAGAAAGAATAGGTAGCATTGTTACCAACATTTTATTTTAGCAAGACGCGTTCTTTTGTGAAATTATTTCAGTTATCATAGGATTTCAACAGAAACTGTTTTTAGCTTAACCTGTAGAGAGGACAGAAGGGAAATCCTATACACACAGCTGTTACTTAACAGTTGTGGTAACAAGCCTCAGACAGAACAAACATTGACAGTAATCTCATTTGAGATGGAAAATACTGTTCCGAATCAGGCAGAGTGTATTTGAACCTTGCATCCCCACTTTCAATATTTGTAATTTAGTCATCAGGTAAAGAAGATGATAATAGGAACATCCACATCTAAATGTTTTTCCAAAAGCTAGTGCTAAATTTAAAATTTCTAAATTTGAAAATATCTCAAAAAATGGAGTTGTTCTTCATCAGTCAATATTACGACATAGTTTCTTCCAGACAATGACAAGACTTGTATATAACCTTATTTACTTTGTAGGCATAATTAATTGACTCATTTTGATTCCTGCAGAAGAAATATTTAGAACCCAAATAACCTTATTTGTTAATTGGGAGAATTGAAATAAAATAGTATGATATGTTTAGTGGTTTAATCTTCCATTACAAAGACAATGGTGAATAGTGAAAATACAGTCAAGATTTTTTTCACCCACATTTTTAACCATTTTTTTCAATTAATGGTTTAAAACTTCAGATTTTAAATACAGGCCTCTCTATGATCATTTCCTTTCTGGCCGAACACTGAAATTACTGTTCATTTCATATGAAGTCTTCTATTTGTAGAATCACATAAGGTTATATTGCACTTTACATGAACAAAAGCTAATGATGGCTAAAACTTTAACAGGAACAAAACTAAAATCAAAACCAAGTAAAAGAAAAAAATGCCAAACAATTACACTTCCACCACCAAAAATTCCACCAAACTGAAATTAAAATTCACTGATTTATTGACTCAATACATCACGGAACAGACTTCATACTGTAAATTAATTAGACTTAAACACTGGCTTTCATTCCTCCCTTTTTATTTTTTTTTTAATTTATACTAACTAACAAATGTGAATGACTTCAAACTAGATTTAGTTGGTATGTGTTAGCTACACGCATGAACTAAACTAGATCTCTTTTTATTAACTGAAAATTCCAGTAACATAGCAGTACTCTTAATTTTGGTCATTTCCCATTTTTATGTTCATCCAAATTCTGTGATGTGAACAAGAACTGGAGACAGCACTGAGATGTAGGAGAAGGTACTGGCTTTCTGTACTGGGTTTGTGTGGCAAGGTTTTGGTAGCAGGGAGGCTGCAGGGGTGGCTTCTGTGACAAAATGCCAGAATTTTCCTCTGTGTCCGATAGAGCCAATGCCAGCTGGCTCCAAGATGGATCTGTCGCTGACCAAGGCCAAGCCCATCAGCAACAGTGGTAGCACCTCTGTCATAACATGTGGAAGAAGGGGAAAAAAAATGCAGTGCAACAGCAGCCAGAAGAGAGGAGTGAGAATATGTGAGAGAAACAACTCTGCAGACACCAAGGTCAGTGAAGAAGGAGGGGGAGGAGGTGATCCAGGTGCCAGAGCAGAGGTTCCCCTGCAGCCCATGGTGAAGACCATGGTGAGGCAGGCTGTCCCCCTGCAGCACATGGAGGTTAACAGTGGAGCAGATATCCACCTGCAGCCCATGCAGAACCCCATGCTGAAGCAGATGGATGTGCCTGAAGGAAACTGTGACCCTGTGGAGAGCCCATGCTTGAGCAGGCTCCTGGCAGCAACTATGACCTCATGGAGAGGAGCCGGCACTGGAGCAGGTTTGCTGGCAGGACTTGTGACCCCATGGGGGACCCATGCTGGAGCAGTCTGTTCCTGAAGGACTGCACCCCATGGAAAGGACACAGGGAAAGGACCCATGCTGGAGCAGTTCGTGAAAGAACTGCAGCCCGTGGAAGGACCCATGTTGTAGAAGTTCATGGAGGACTGTCTCCTGTGGGTGGAACCCCACACTGGAGCAGGGGAAGAGAGTGAGGAGGAAGGAGTGGCAGAGACAACGTGTGATGAACTGACCGCAACCCCCATTCCCCATCCCCCTGTGCCACTCAGAGGGGAGGATGTAGAGAAACCGGGAGTGAAGTTGAGTCCTGGAAGAGATAGGGGGAAGATGTTATAAGATTTGGTTTTATTTCTCATTACCCTACTCTGATTTGATTCGTAATGAATTAAATTAATTTCCCCAAGTCAAGTCTGTTTTGCCCATGACGGTAATTGGTGAGTGATCTCTCCCTGTCTTTATCTCAATCCACGAGCCCTTTGTCATATTTTTCTTTCCCTGTCCTGCTGAGGAGGGGGAGTGATAGATCAGCTTGGTGGGCTCTTGGCATCCAGCCAAGGTCAACCCACCATGCTTTCCAGTGGAAAAAGTATAACTAAGGCTTCACAAAAACACTAGCTAATGCAGTAGCGAAAGGAAGGAAATACCCAGGTATTTAGTGCCCTTTGCATCTTAAGGTAGAGAAGGAAGAAATGATGGCACAACCAAATAGCCTGGTATTGGACTGCAGTGCTGCAAAGAGATGATCTGGGACACAGCAGAGTTTTCAGGGTAATAGTTATGAGTTTTATATACATGGTCAGAAGAAAATGGTGGGTGATGTTATTGTGTTAAAATGAATTCCAGAGAATAAAAACCATGGTCACATCTGTCTTGCTGGCTGCTAATCTGAGAAAACCAAAAACTTATGAATTGGAAACAGATCACATGCCCAGATATATCCCAACTAAAAAAAGACATCTAACTTTGTCCTCTCCATTAGTTTATTCACACTAGGCTCTCACTACAGACTGCAGTAACAGACAAGGCAATGAGATTCCTAATTTATGTTTCTCATTTATATGCCTAAATTCACAGAACAAAAGCCTTCTCCACATTAAGGATAAGTGATTGATCTATAGGAGGTATCATTATATATAAATCATCTCTGAGCTAAAAGCAGACTTACTTTCGTGTTAACACTGCACTGAGCTCAAATGAACGTGCCTTGATAAGAGAGAGTTTATTCTCTTGTCTTCAGGACTGTGTTACCATTAGCACACTGTGTTTGGTCACTTCAAGAGCTTGGACAGTGTGCATCTAGAAATCATTTGGAACTTGGGGAAAAAAACCAATCACATCTGCCATGGATGTATCTTACAAATGTGTGTTAGGAAATACTCGCATGAAGTTGAGGGCTGTGGTGTGTGTACATGGGCGTAAACATTATGTACTTACACTCAAACAAGAGCATAGAGAAAAATTATCCCACAGACCAAGGCATCACTGTTCTCTGCTAATTTACAATGGTGGATTCGCAAGCGTTTCTTGGTGAAAGGCTGATGTGCTTCTTCAGAGCTAGCAACTGTTTTCAGTGTCCTGGTTTCAGCTGGGAGAGAGTTAATTTTCCTCCTAGTAGTGATATAGTGCTGTGTTTTGGATTTAGCATGAGATTAATGTGATAACACACTGATGTTTCAGTTGTTGCTAAGTAGTGTTTACATAGTCAAGGACTTTTCAGCTTCCCATGCTCTGCGAGCAAGGAGGTGCACAAGAAGCTGGGAGGGAGCATAGCCAGGACAGCTGACCCAAACTGGCCAAAGGATATTCCATACCATATGACGTCATGCTCAGTATATAAACTGGGGAGACTTGGCCGGGGGGCAGCGATCGCTGCTTGGAGAATGGCTGGGCGTCAGTCAGCAGGTGGTGAGTGGTTGCATCCCTTGTTTTTCCTGGGTTTTGTTTCTCTCTCTCTTTTTGTTTTCCTTTTCATTACAATTATTATTATTATATTTTATTTCAATCATTAAACTGTTCTAATCTCAACCCACGAGTTTTCTTACTTTCACCCTCCCAATTCTCTCCTCCTTCTCACTGAGGGGGAGGGTGAGCGATCGGCTGTGTGGTGCTTAGTTGCCGACTGGGGTTAAAGCACGACACCCAGTCTACAAGAGACTGTTTAATCTGAGCCAAATAAACAAATAAAAGCTGTACTTTTCTATTCTCTTAATCCCTATAACAGCCTTGCTATTTTCACTTATGCTAACCTGATCAAAAGAACATGCCCATTTCTAACCTGTGACAGACATGTATACTATAATTACAGCAAGCATAGATGTTAAAATAAAAAGAAGTAAAAAACGATACAGCAAATGATGGAATGCAAAAAGCAAATGCTGCACGGGGAAAGAACTACTTTTCATTTCAGAAACCTACAAGTTGAGTATAGGAGAAATCAGCTTCCTGGCATCTAAATGTCTTTTTTGATCCACCCCTACTTCCCTGGCCCTTAGATACTCTTTCAATGTACAGGTGGGAAAGAAAATAATATTAATTACCTGATGATGTGTGCAATGCCTGTACGTAGAGCAAAAATGGGCATTTGTAATCATTTTTGTGTCCAATTGAGGGAACCTTTTTATTTGGAGGAGGAGGTTGTTTGGGTGAGAAAACACAGCTTCTTTTTACTTTTACTTTTACTAATCCTAAAAATATGAAATACTACATCCGCTGCACGAAAGAAAATAATATTAATTACCTGATGATGTGTGCAATGCCTGTACGTAGAGCAAAAATGGGCATTTGTAATCATTTTTGTGTCCAATTGAGGGAACCTTTTTATTTGGAGGAGGAGGTTGTTTGGGTGAGAAAACACAGCTTCTTTTTACTTTTACTTTTACTAATCCTAAAAATATGAAATACTACATCCGCTGCACCTAATATCCTCATAGAAATTACATAGCTGGAACTAAACAGACATCATACAGTAGAATAAATTCGCAGAGAGTCAAGAGAAACAAAGTTACCAGTCAGAAAATCATTTATGAAACATTCAGTTCATCTACGGTCTCTCAAGTGTGACTCTTCAAAGGACACCTACAAAATACCTTCAACAGACAAACCTAGTGACAAAAATTCACCACTCTGTTAGATACTAGAAACTAAGAGCTCAACAGAGACATGGATTCTTTGGCCCATTACGTTATTGCTGTAGACCACCCCTCTCAGAAACACATGGGCTGAACTTTCCCCTGTCTTTTTTTCCAACAGGTTAATGTTCTGTCGCTTCTGTCCTTGCTAACACCTCTGGGATAAAGAGTGATGTTAAACTACTTCAGAGAAAGGGGTCCTTAAGTGATGAATAAGATTAAAACCTGCAGTGTGCAGCCTATACATAACCGAGATTTTTAGGCTTCTTCAGTCCTTGCAAAAAGTGTTGTAGACAGAGGGTGAAGTTTCAAGAAACTAAGTTTTGAGTGATAATATTGATTTCAGGTGTTTCTTTTGTGCTTATTCACATCCCTGTGCTATAGCCTGCCACTCCTGTGGTGTGACAGGCCCATTGTCTGTGTGGCTGAGATGTCTCAGTCAAGGGTCTGACAGAGTTCGAAAACAAACAAAAACTATAAACCCAAACATTTTTTACAGTATTTTTGTTTGCTTGCTTGTCAAGCCATATTTGTATTTTCTGCTGATGGTTCACAGTAGAGAACTGTGCATATTGTGCCAACTTAACCACGGCAACAGTGCTCTGTGTGGCAGGGACTGTGGAATATCATAAACCAAGATTGCAATCAAGAGCTTCTTCTGAAAACACAGCGTGAAGAGTAGCTACTTTTTTCAGCTATATCAGTTAGTCTAACAAGTGTCATCTCTCCTTGCTCTTCATGTTCATTAAGTATCCCTGCCTTGCTAGGTCAACACATACCAATCTCATCATATTGCTTGTTAGTCATTAATAGGCTATGGTAGGGAAATTGTACAATTAAGAATTAAGAAAATCTCAAGAACGGTGATTTAAGTTTATATATAATATTTAAGGAAGAACCACGAGAATTAGGATGATTCTTTCACTCCTCATTGACTATTAACTCCAAATATAATAAAAACCTGGGAAATTAAAAAAGGGGAGAGAAGGAAAAGGTGGAAAAATCCTTGCCTTTTGAAAAGAAACTTAACTAGAATGAAAATTTCTTTGATAAGCTAAGAAAGTTTCCAGAAGATATTAAAAGTTTAAGTGTTATGCATAAAGTTACAGGGAACCAATGTATATAAGGCAGAAAAAAATAAATGGAAATTAGTTTTTCTTATCCCATACCTGATAGCAGCAATTCCATATTGCTGTTTGTAAGTGTTGCATTTACTCTTCCTGAAGTTGCATTGAAACTGGTGACTGTCAAAGTCATGGGCTGTTTCTTGCTTTTGTAATTGTAAGATCCTTTCCATATATAATTTTGGGCAAATACATCATCAGGAACTATACAGACATCAAACATGTTTCAACACATTTTGCAATATATAACACTTATGAAGTCAAGCATCCAGAAAAATATATGATAAATATTAGCATTTTCACTACTTTACCCTCTGTATTTTTAAGTCTATGAGGCATAATCTTCACACATAAAGCATAGAAACCTGGCATGAACATTTATGAAAGAAATGTATTTGCACTGAAAAACACAACCACAACTGTACCTTCATTTGCTCCTTTCCTCAAATATGGACATATCCTAAAATTAAACCAACTTCACAAAATCTAACAGCTGTAACCAAAAGACCAGATTCCTCTCACTGCAGAATCTTTTCTATGCCAGCACAGACAGGCAGGGACATGCAGCTAGGATTAAATTTTGCAGAAATTAATATTGATTTAGATATCAAAATTTTTATAAGCACATTTAAATGACATTAAAAGATTATAAGCATCTTCTTTACTACCTAGTCACTTTTTCTAATGAAAAATTTATATAAGGAGTTTTGTCTTGTCTTCAAATGCTTAGAAACATTATGGGCTTCTCCAGGAGAAAAAAAAATCCTCTAACTTAAAATTAAAACGAGATCATAAACTGCAGGGAGAAAAAATATGCTAGATTTATATCTTTACATTTAATATTTATCATTATCCAACTGTAAAATGGTTAATTTAAGTAATGCTATTCCAGCAACAGTATGGGTAAAAAAAAAAATAGTTACCTATCCAGTAAAAACAGATAATACAAATCTTTAAAATCTTAACATGAGATACCATTTAAACAATGAAACTGAAGGTGACTTAGGATGGGTTTACTACACTTTCCAAAGGAAATGTATCAAACTTAGCCCTATAACAAGTAATCACTATTTAAAATCAACACTTTCACTTTATTTGAAGCCACTCACATTGAACTTAAAGCTCTGGGTTCGTGTGTGCATTGGCATCTCATGTCAGATAAACACAGAAGAATACTTGCCCCTTTCTCTCTCAGGATATCCCAAAATTCAAGACTGGGCCACACTGGAATACCGGATAGTCTTCCTTCATAATTTATTTTATGGGTCACAGAGACAGGTGGTCTTCCCCATGAAGGGTAAAAGACTTTTCCTAGTTTTTTGTTTGTGTATGTATATGTATATATGCATATATTTTTTGACAAATAAACACATAAAAACAAAACACCTAGACACTGGGCCTGCAAACTGCAAGAAAGAAAGGAAACTGCACAGTGCAAACAGTCTGATGCTGTTGATTTGTGATCTGCCTGAAATTTATTTCCCTACTTTCAGGAAAACTGATCTTTATGTACTTTATTTGCAATTAATTGGGACTGTACAAAAAGCTTCTGAATGAAAAAACTGATAATATGACTACCATGCAGTACATCATTGACAAATACAGTTCTGAAGCTGTGTACAACCTGTTAAAAATCAACCAACCAAACAAAAAGGCCCCACAAAACTCCCTAAAACCCCCTATGCTAAGGAATTACTTTTAAATCTTTATTTATTATTGGTAGACATTTAACAGGCTTATAGTCAAAGGCTAATTTTAGTTAAGGAGACTTCTCTCTTCAAAAAGTCTCTTCAGTGGACAGAGAAAGGTTTCTCTTGATCTAGTCGAGACACACAAAGATAGTCGTCTTTAGCAAATTGGTTAAAACTGGAGCTGACTTTATCCAGAGTTAAGTTGAAGGCTAATACTGAAGTATTTAGGTAAAGCAATTTAAATTAGCAATATGTAAAAGAAGTGCAAGACTGTGAAAAAAACTGTGAAAAAACACGTTTTTAGATTATTTCTGGGTGAGTAATATAGTTTCTGAATGGATAAATTGCATAAGATCTTACACAGAACACAGTGGTTTCAGTGAAACCAATAAAACTCTCATCACATAACAGTTAGAAATTGTATATGGATATAAATAATACCACATAGTCTAGGCGAACTTAAATATTGGGGCATAATTTAATTAATTATGTTTTTATTCTGCTAAGGTAATGCCTAATCCAATACCCTTTATTCATCTAAGCCATTCAGTGCAGTCTCACTAAATCAATCTTGTTGTCTTTTCTACAGAAATTGTTTAAAATTATATATACCTCAAAGTACTTACCACTTAGTTTGGGACTTGGTGTTCCCAAAGCTGGTCTGGGGTCCTTCACTAATATTTTGGAACCAGCTGTTAGAAAGGTTGAATGACAAAAAGACAATTCAGTAGCAAATATGTTAATCAGAATCTAGGAAAATAGATTCTGTAATGGAATTTATTTGTTAAAAAGGATATAAGATGATGTTTCAAACTCAAATACGAATGACATTTCAGTCAGTATTGAGCCTTAGTATCACAGGAGCACGTACCCACTGATTTCTTCCATTGCCGCATTTTCTCCTCAGTCAGTCACCTGGATGCTACCAAGTCATTTGCAATACCCAAACAGTGTAGGCTTTCACTTCAGAATCCACATTTCAGAATTCACAGTCCTGGACTATGCACCTAATATGTGACATATCTTCTAATATGTCATCTAAGGCAAGTTATGTCCTTCAAATTGGGATCCACACAAAATAGCACTGTGAATAGTGCTTTGACTGGAAGCAATGCAACACCAAACAGTGAAGAGATACCTAACAAGGGTGTTTTAAATCATTTTCCTCTCCAGGACTTAATTATCTTCAACAGCACTGAGTGAGACATCTTGTGTTCCAGACTGAAAACCCAAAGATGCATGCTTAATCTCTTAACAATGGAGGAGAAGGTCACTGTTTCTTTAAAGAACAGCAACAGAAAGAAAGAAACAAATGAGGCTGTCCACAGTATCTCCAGCTGCTCAGGTGATTTGAGCACTAGAAGTTGGAGAATTTTGTTTCTTCTCTGCTTAGAGCAGGAACTCTTCCACCGTTGAAGACAGTGGAATGCAATAGGACAGTGTCATTTCCTGCAGCTGAATCTATTTTATTTTGCAGAACTTAATTTGGATTCACTGGGCTATAAAGAAGACACATAATTCTGCCTCCTAATGTAGAATACTCTCATGCAGCGCTAGGCTCTATTCCTTGCTCCAATGGTTATTTCAATATTTTGTATTTTGAATATTGGCTTTAAACCAAGGCCTTGTCTTTCTGATTGATACTCTAAAAAAAATAGACAAGAAAAGCGACTTCCTTCTCCCTGAGTGGACTATTTCACTGCATAAAAAGGAAACTTTAGCAAGAAGCACTGAGTATTTTTCTTGAGAATAACTTTTAGCTTATTACAGAAGGCTTGCTCTTGGTATATAGATTAAAACTGGCAAGAAACAAGGGCTACTACTGTTACTACTGATTGATTAATCTGTATTTCCTCTCTGTTTTGAAAGAAACTTACTGAACATGGTTGACCTGGAGGGCGTGCTTCAACAGCATATGCTTTTTTACTACATCAAGCTCAGGTTAGAAATAATTAGATCATACTTTCCAAAGGGCTTTAGTATAAAAAGCTGCTGAGTCAATCAGCCTTGTCAAGGTGTATACATTTCTTGTCAAGTTCAGAACAGAAATTTTAAATACAAAATAAAATTTAAATACAAATTTTAAATACAAACCCAAAACAAAAATAAGTTATCTATGGAGTTTAAGTTTCTAGGTCCAGATATTTGCTGAGTAGGACTTTCAAGATTGCAGTTTTATATTTAAAGGACAAAATTCTGGTTTAATTCCCTGCAGATCCTTTTAGAGCTCTCAACTCCAAATGTTTTATTCCTTTTCATCCATTTCCAAGCTATTTTTGTGATGTTCACAATCACAGGTGAACAACCTGACCTGGTGCTCTTCTCCCTTCCATAGGAGAGAGATGTTTCACCCCTTTGTAATAGGTAAAATTGAAAATATTTAATAGATATTTTACTTTTTCTCATTAGAGTTAATACTTTACAATATGTTGCTCATTCTTAGCTTTCTCCACTGCTAAAAAGCAAGAAGCAAGACCTCTGATCCTAAAAATTTTGCACTTCTGTAACATTTTCTCAGGACATTGGGAAACTAAGTTATATGACAAGGTAGATACACACATAGTTACCACTTAATACTTTTAAAAAAGTTCTCATAAAGGTTCTTTAGTATCAGATAGGACAGCTAATACTACTTGTTTCAATATCATCAGCAGAAAATTCTTGGATCAAAATACAACTCATGAATCACATTTGGCCTGCCGTAACACTTCCTGAGTACTGAACAAGTCATAATCTTCCTGGCAGCTTGCTTTCTAACACTTTTGCAAAGCTCTGCTCTGTTTTCCCCCAGCTCTTGCCTGGCATGTAATGCCAGGACACCTGTTTTTTAGTAATACAAAATATTCATTTCCTATTTCCCTTCCAAGTTGCAGCTTTTGGCTGTATAGCCTTTGAATGCCTCTGTAAGAGCTCTGGGGATAACCACATCTGAAACATTAAGTATCAGTAATCTGAAAGGTGATTTAATTATTCAGGAAATAGAATTCCACCATGATTTTGCCACGAGTTTTTTCATGCTCTGCCATGACAAAGTATGTAGTAAAAATTAGAAACAAAATAAAATGATGGAACATCAAGGACAAAGTAGATACATTTTGTTTGTAAGTAGTATATTGTTGCTTACATACAAATATAAAATAATATAAAAACCCTATAGATTAATTCCATGCAGTGATTCAGACATCTACTTGGACTTTAGGCATCCTTCTCCAATATGAAAATAGAATCATAGAATCATAGAGTCATTTAGGTTGGAAAAGACCTTTAAGATAATCAAGTCCAGTCATTAACCTAAAACTGCCAAGTCCATCACTAAAGCCTAAGCGCCAATCTACACGTCTTTTAAATCCTTCCAGGGATGGTGACTCAACCACTTCCCTGGGCAGCCTTTTCCAATGCTTGACGCTTTCAGTGAAGAAGTTTTTCCTAATGTCCAATCTAAACCTCCCCTGGCACAACTTGAAGCTGTTTCCTCTCATCCTGTCACTTGTTACTTGGGGAAAGAGACTGACACCCACCTCTCATTGCTCTTCTTTGGACGTGCTCTAGCACCTCCATGTCTTTCTTGTAGTGAGGGGTCCAAAACCAAACACAATATTCGAAGTGTGGCCTCACCAGGGCCGAGTACAGGGTGGGGACAATCACTTCCCTAGTCCTGCTGGCCACACTAGTTCTGATATAAGCCAGAATGCCATTGGCCTTCTTGGCCACCTGGGCACACTGCCGGCTCATGTTCAGCCGGCTGTCAACCAGCACCCCCAGGTCCTTTTCCTCTGGG
>NW_009198361.1:0-237 GCF_000690835.1 Fulmarus glacialis | reverse complement strand
GGGGCCGGCCGCCAACTAGGTTTAACTCCATTCACCACAACTCTTCGAGCTCAGCCATCCAGACATTTTTATACCCAGTGAAGAGTGCGCCTGTCCAAGCCATGAGTAGCCAGTTTCTCTAGGAGAATGCTGAGGGAAATGATGTCAAAGGCTTTACTAAAGCCTAGGTAGACAACACCCACAGCCTTTGCCTCATCCACTAAATGTATCATTTTGTCATAGAAGGAGATCAGGTTA
>NW_009198360.1:0-1199 GCF_000690835.1 Fulmarus glacialis | reverse complement strand
AGACTTTTAGCTGGGAAAACTTGAAGTCTCAGTAGATTAACAGAACTTGAGTTGCGTTTGGGAGAGGAAAAGTCACTATAAATTCTAGCAGAGAGAAATAGAGGCTCTTCTACCACGCAGCATTGATCTGAAGACTTTTAGCTGGGAAAACTTGAAGTCTCAGTAGATTAACAGAACTTGAATTGCGTTTGAGTCTGACAGCAAATTCCCAGTCTACCCTTTGAATCAGTCCTTCAGCAATGTACTAGGCCACTCATTTCTAGCCAGATTGAATGTGGCAAACGACTGGCCCAACTCTGACAAGTTCAGTGATTTAACTTGATAACATAGATATATTTCCACACCACCATTCCCCCCACACACCCTCTGATAGACCAGAAATTGGGGAATTCTGAGTGTGCCGTGGCAAAGTGGGTTGATCTGGGTGGAAACTGGGCAGCTGTGATTTGAGCTCTACGTACTGTCTACTGAGAATCCTTGCAGCTGGTAACTGCTTCCCAGTCCGGTTGCATTCAAAGTCCCATCCTGAAAAGCCCTTTCAACCACAGCCCTGTTGATGCTGGGCTCTGGCTGGAAGAAGCACTTGCAGTCGACCACTATGGATCCAGTTCTGTGGACAGAGAAACAGAGGTTCTGAGATAAATAGGCTGATGATCATAAAACTTCTTCATGTCTTCATGTGGGAAAGGGTTTCCTGAAAGGTTCCTACTATTCTGAGTGTTAAGTGTTTTAAGCTAATGTGGTGCTATTGAGAGATGTGGATCAGACTGTTTTGGGCTTTTCTTTTGGCCAGGGACAGCAAATGCAATACCGTACTCTTCGCGCTGCAAACTTAGGTTATACTGCGTGCATACAGTGAATGATCAGCACTTGTTTTTTGAAAGCTTTTACCCTGTGTGAGGGTCCCCTGTCCAAGCCTCTTCCCATCTAGAGTAAGACACTACAGCTATATCTTAAGCCCACTTTTAAAACCTAGTGGAGTCCAAGTTGGGAGAAGGAAGGCAGAGGTTGCAGGGTCACCATTCAGTCCTCATTAAGAGATAAGATTGATGGTAATTACTGGGATATTTGGAGACCTAAGAGTGCCTTCCAGAAATCCTGACTAAGACTTGGAAAAATGTCAGTCCATACCAAGTCAGGAAAAATTCAAGGTGATGAATTCTGGAAGTGACTTCTTAGGGCATGAACCAAATAATTTC
>NW_009198359.1:12520-34671 GCF_000690835.1 Fulmarus glacialis | reverse complement strand
GCAGCTGTGCCAGGGAGCCGTGAAATACCCAGGGTGTAGACCTGGAGCGTTTGTCTTGGGATGCCCGGTAGCCAGGTTTGCTTCTGCAGGAAGCCGAAGGTACCTTGCCACACTTGCTTTCCTCAAGAGGAGGAAATGGACTGCGTGGTTTTGGAGGAAGAGCTGCATTCACTGTACTGTTACATTGCGCTACAGCGTTCGAGCACCTCGCAGCGATCTGTTGCTTTGCTGGCTTTCAGGCGGCCGCTGTTTAACATGGGGCACAGAGCGGGGAGTCTAGCAACCTGCCTGTACTAGGGAAGATACAGCTCTGTACTTGGAAAGGTCAGTCTTGTGGCAGTCAGTTGTTAGACGACCCCCAGGAAAGCTGCCTCTTCTGAGGGCAAGCATACTGGCAGGTGGAAACTGTGCTAGGACAAAGTTGTCTATTTTCTTCACTTTGGCTGACTTGCACCCTGATAGTGGTTAGGAGCGTGTAAGGCTCTAAGCAGTTTTCTTGAGCTCTGGTTGTTTGACCCCGTTCTGGTGCCCTTCCACAAAGCAATTTTTTTGTTAGCATTCTGACATACAGAGATTTTTTTTTTAGCTGTAAGAACCATAAGGGATCATAAGGGTCTTGATTTTTTTTTTCCTTTTTTTCTTGTGTTGGAAGCTGCTGCAGCTGGTGTCAGGTTGGAAGCATTGTGACTTCTCTATCCTTTCTGTAAAACAAGCTACTTGAAAGAGTTCTAATTTGGTTTAATGAGTGTTTGTTCTTAAAACATAATGCAGGAAGAAATGTCTCTGCGGTAGCAAATTCTTTGTCTTGGTCAACCGTGGTCTCATTTTGTCTTGGGTTTAATATTCTACTGGAACCTGTATTTACAGTGTAAAAATTACATGCTATGAATGAGCTTATCTACATTATTGATAACCTATGTCTGTTACGTCTCATATTTTAAAGAAACTTATGCTCTACATTTATCTCCTCTTGGATGGTGAAAAGTCAGTGGACTGTTACTTGTGTCTAGGTTCCAGTTTCTTGTGTTGTGTTGTCTCAACAACTCTCAGGGAGTTTGTTGTTGCCTTCCTTTTTAATAAAAGCTTAATTTCAACACATTTCAACTTACTGCTGCTCTTTTTTTAACCTTCTGCGATTTCTTGTAACGCATGGTTTTGCTCGTAAGAGGGAAATTTTCCACATTGTATGGAGTTGTCAGACTTTCCAAATGAAAACATCGTTCCTCTGTCCTTATGGCTGGAATAAGTCGCATGAAGTCATTGCCTGTATTTTCATCTGTAGTTTTTTGGTGAAAGTGACATAACACGAGGTTTTTTATTTATAGATGTGATGGTGAGTTACAGGAGCTTGTAATACTTGGATTAGTGATTCTGCCTGCTTGTTCTATATCTGTGTGGCTCCAAAAATAATTGGTCTCGTTTCCAAATGATTTTCATGCATCCACTGTCAAAATAACTGTGGGAGTGGGCATGCTTGTTTAGCAGCCTTGTAGATGCCAAGGAACAAATACGGATTCCTCCTTTACTTCAAGAAGCAACATGTGAGGGATCTGAAGGTTGACCCACCTTAATAGGTCAGTGCTGAGATCTTGTTTCTGATCATTCTTCTAAAAACCACTGATTTGGAGATGGGGGGTATCTTTGAAAAACTTTGTCTTTCTTAAAGGTAGCTGATATCCATGCCTCAGTGTATGATATTACCCACTCGCACAGCTACCATGGAACAAACAAGTGACCCAGGGCAGTGCTTGTTTGGGAGGACGATGGTATCTGGGTTAACTGTGGCTATCGGGATGGAAGGAGCCCGGGTTGGGATGCTAGAGGAGTCCCTGTGTGAGGTCAATGGGTAGGCAGCAATCGCTAGTTAAGCAGCTTCCTTTTAGCTTCAGTGTGCAGACCGAGTTGTCTGGTTGTAGCTCATGATGTACTTTCTTCCTCGAAAAGTTGAACCTGATCAAAATAGTTTGGATTTGCTTATTACAAGGGCTGCTAACATGTCTGTGGTGGCATATTGCATGAAACAGAATTGCTCGAAGACAAGACAGGGTGGGAGTGCATATAAACAATGTGAAAAACACAACTGAAACTAGGCTAGGATATTAAAGAGACTCAAAAGCTACTTTATTCTGTCTCTGATAAAAGACAGAAGCAGATCTAAAATGCTTGACCCTGGGTCACTTCAGCTGTCAGGCCTTCGGCTGTGCAGGAGATGTGCGCTAGCTTTTTTTAGCATCTGTAATGGCTTGTGAAGAAAGCTTTTCAGAATAATAGAGGCATAGAAAATAGGTGGTTAATAGTGTTCCCGTCCATTTTTCTGTGAGAAACAAGAGCCTTCCTTATAATAAGCACTCTTTGCCTTACCATTCTGACAAGCCTAGTTCAGGTCGACCAGCATTTTGGCTGCCATTAAGACGCTGCTCTGCTGTGCTGGATCCAGTGTACAGGGGAGAACACAGTCATGTTACTGAAATGGGTATGTTTCTTTGTCTCTTGGACTGTCTGTAATCGTGTGCCCTAGGGCAGCTGGCAGAATAGAAGTGTCTCTGACAGCTTATTTTGCTTGTTGAGCTGGTACGAGCTATGCCGGCAAAGGCAACTTGTTTAAGGTGTCAGCTGCGTCCTGCAGTAGGAGGGGGTGGCTTGCATAGCTCTGCCAGCAAATCCTTTCCAGTATCAACCTGGCTTTATGGTTTTCCGTATCCTGTCATTGAAATACCATTGCACCCAACTTTCAATATATGACAGTCCCTGAAGTGTTCATGCACTGTCTAAAATGACTTGCAGTGCAGCACATTTGAGTAGACAGTATATAAACCATATCATTTTGGTATCTAAAAGCTCTCATGGTATGTTAATTTTGTTTGACTGCTCCAAGTTATTTCCTCTTACCCTACCAAGAATGCATCTTCAACCTCAGCAATAATTATTCTAAGTTAATTGTCTGACCTCATCTTTTTTTTGAGGGCTAGTTTGATGGCATGATTGTAATTCATAAGTTAAGTGGGCTTTTGTTTTCAAGAATATGAAAACACCTATAACATATCTACGTTTGATGTGCAGTTGAGCTTTGATCACCTTTAATTGGAAGGGCTGGTTGGTAACTCTTCTGTTGACGCAGAACATCTTCAGGAAAGGAGAATTACGAGTGTAAGAGTGTGTACTGAGATCTGCAGGCAGCAATTCAGTTCTCGTGCTCCTCAGTTTTGCTCATTACAACTTTGCAAATGAATAGCATTAACATACGTGACTTCTGCTTTTAAAAGCTATGAGGTGAAAAATCGCACTTCACAAACTGTTTTCTAGCTTCTTCTAGATGACTCGACTGAATGCTATCCCACAGGAATTAGGCATTTAGCGTGAGCGCAGTAGGTGAAGTTGGAGTGGAAGCTGCAGCATGTTATGCTATATTTCTCACACAAAAAAATCATCTGAAGTTTCATGAGAGTAACAGTATCTTGCATGATGCAGTCTCTTCTTAAGCATATTTCTTAAACTCCCTTGAGTCTGAATTTGCGGTTTTGTACCAATTCACGTCAATGGTACAGTGCTACATAGTGACATAAGCCTCCATTATCTGCTTTTCATTACTAGTTATAGCTTCATCTTTCAGTTGTGTTTGCATGCTGACACAAACGGTGGTCTTCAAGCATACGGTTAATTACCTGTAGTGCAAGGAGGGTCGTTGGTTTTCTAAGTATTGATTTTCTGGAGTATTTATCTGAGTTGCCCTCAACGGATCTCAGTTTTGCGGGCCTCTAAACAAAGTAGCCACTGTCAAGGAGACGGTAGTCTGAATAGCTGCTATTAGGTGTGCAGGGGTGACCACACAGTAAGGCAGTGTTGTGGTTTCATGGCACACATCAGTGAGGCCTGAGCTTGCACTAAGTGGGAGCCAGTCTTTCTCTGTGTTCTGGGTGAACTACTTCATGTCATCAGTGAAGCACGTGTGTGTGTATGTGTATGTGTGTATATATATATGGGCCCTTACTGCAGAATGTCTAAAGCATCGTAGGTCCATTGCCTGTCTTGTTCATGTAGCCATCCTCTTAACCACTGCTTGAGTTTGATCTGTTAATGGCCGCTGCTTAAGTGTAGAGTTTAGTTGAGTTGAGAAATTGCCCTTTCAGGTGAATGATGGTTTGAAGTATTGTCAAGAAAGAAGTTTCCTAATGTTCTGTAAGAAAGCTGAGTCTTTCTCTGGCCCTGTTGGGTCGGGCATACCAGTGGCATAGGGAGGGTTGTATAGTTGCTGTACTACTGCTGTGTGCATCCTCTGGATTCCTCAATGTGTTTCCTAGAGCTCTTTGATGTTCTTCAGCTTCCTGACAGCTGTATTAGATGTGTGGGTAATACCTACTTAAATGGTATGTTCACGGATGCTTGAATAAATTTGGCACTTCTACTTGCCTGGACTCACTAATGCTCTTTTTTGGCATATTTGACTCTGCAGATGGCTTCAGTCCTCTGGTTCAGTTTAATAGCAACAATTCCAAATCTTTGGGATAATTATACAGTGTGGTTCATGCTGAAGAATTCAACTGAAAAATAGCTAGTATACAGCTTCGCTCTCAACTGGCTCCAGATACTTTGCTGAGAGTTTGCTTCTAATCTGTATTATCTACAAGTCACTGAATGCCTGTCCCACATTTTTCTCGTCTGTCTGTTTTCCTCTCTTATTTAGCTTGTTTGTTCATCTTCCCTTGCATCATCATTCTTTGTAAATGCAGATTTTGGCTTCTCTTGATAGTTAGGGCTTGAGGTCTGACTTCGTTCTGTGATAATGCAGCCATGCTGTGTATAGCATGGGAAACGATTTTTTTTTTTCTTCCCCCCTTTAACCCTCTTCAGAAGTGAGTTCAAATACTGATGATGTTAGCTGGCTTAGGTAGCAATCTAGTACAGCAAAGCTATGGTTTTTGGCAGACAGCTGTACATATACAGGTTGTGCAAGGTAAACTATGCCATAGGGACCCCCTTGAGAAGTGTATTTCACTTAGAAGCCTGGCAAGATTTCAGTGTAGTACCCTTATCAATTACCTTGCTTTTAAGCACGTTGCCCCAGGATATTAAGTGTGATTTCAAAGTGCGTGCTGTTTGTTGAGCCTAATGGAAGTGCTTGCTACCTAATAAGCAAATTCTGAATTAAATGAGAAGCGTGAAGAATTGAGGAAAAGCCAAAGGACTCTTTGGGCAGCCTGGGAGCAGGAGACCTGAGACCCAGGGAGAGAGCTTACCAGGATGCAGTGATTTGCATCTCTTAAGGGTCACAGACTTGTTGAGGTGGGAAGGGACCTCTGGGCATTGTCAAGTTCAGCCCTCACTGTTCAGAGCAGACTTCTCGGGACTATGTCCATTTGGGTTTTGAATATCTCCAGGGGTGGAGACTTCAAAGCCTCTCTGGGCAACCTGTTCCAGTGCTTGATCACTCACATTTAAAAAAGCCACTTCGTATGCTTAAGTGGAATTTCCTGTATTTCAGTTTGTCCGCTGCCTCTGGTCCTTTCACTGGATACTACTGGGTAGACTCTGGTTCAGTCTTTACATACCCCCCTTTTCCACCCCACCAGTGTTTTTGGAAATAGATATTTTGGGGGACGAAGGCTTCTGTTTTTTGAAGCTGGAAGAGTTATTTGCTGTAAGGTTGTGTGACACTGGGAAAAGAGTGAATACTTGAGATTCTGGAAGGTGCAGTGGGTCTCTAGAAATGGATAATAAGTGATTAAATGTTTTTTCTGGCTTCAGAATTAATGGCATGTGTGCAGTGGTTCCTTGTGATGTTTTAACTGAGTAAGTCCAGTAACGTACTGAACTTACTCTGTCAAAAATAGAGCTTCTTACTGTGACCTGCAAGTGCTTTCCCTCTGGGGTTGTTTCCAATTTTCAGAAGTACTTGCTCTGAGTTTCTCAATAAGCCTCAATAGTAGAGGTATTTCGCCTCCTCTTTTGTTCTGAGATTTGCTTCTTTTCCTATTAATAACTGTTTACAAGCATCAGCTGAGCAATTTTGCAATATGTAAATTATCTGCCCTAAAATTTCGGTGTGAATTGGACTGTTCCGTTTAGGGCCATAAACAACTTGCTCCAAAGTGACCTTTACTGTAAAAAGGAGAGCAGGAGACGAGTGGCAGCTCTGCCTGTGGTTCCTGACTATGTGGAGAGCAGCTATTAGTACAGTCATGTGAAATGTCTATTGTTTACATCCGATAATGGCTTCCTCATTGCAGCCGTTCCAAAAGGAGATGATGCTTATTTATTTGTTTTCCTGTTCAAGAAAAAGGTCTTTTCTTAATGAGCAGTGTAATTACATATAGCAGTGCCTGTTTCTTTGATTTGTTTTGACAGTTTAAATGTGCTGAGGTAAGTCCTAGCTGACTAATTCACATATAATTTTAAATCAATACAAGTCTCTTCTTACGGGTAAATGTTTGACGGGATCTAACGGGGGCCGCTTCAGAAGGTGCTGCTGTGGAGCCATTGGAATTCTGATTACGTTCAGGCTTATGTTGCCTGTGACTTACGGCCAGAGCTCTCTGTACATGTTGCTGCTGATGGAGTCACCTCTAAGACTTTTCATTGTGAGGGGTTATTCCAGCTGCCTTGGCAAAGTGCTGCAATCAAATTGCCTCAAGGAAAACTTTCCCTTAATTCTAATTATTCCTCTCTGTGGTTTTCCTTGCCTTAAACCTTGCTTGTTCTGCATTCATCGATGTGAAGAGCATGAAAGGAGAGCGATCTATAAAGTTAACATCACATTGTTCTTTGTGGAAAATCTTTCCTATCCACAGTACAATAGACTTGTCAGACACATTTGAATTCACGTTAAGGTTTTTAAATATTTCAGAGATACAGATCCATATGGTATGATGTTCAACTAATTAACATAAATATTTATGTGATAACTTACTAGCTAAGATTCATTTTAGGTGGTATGATGAAAAACACTTCATAATTAAGTTTCAGCAGCTGAAGGTAGATGTGTTTCTTCTGGACATATCTATATTTTATTTGAATAGAACTGAGTTAATTTGTCTAACCTTTTGTGACTTACCTTCCTTATTCCTTTTTTACAGAGAAATCATGATAATGGTTATACAGAATGCTCTTCGCTGTCCTGTGCTTAATCTAATTAATCACAACAGTGAAATTTTCTTTTCTTCTACAGAAAAAGATGGCAAAGCCTTTCATCCAACATATGAAGAAAAACTCAAACTTGTGGCACTGCACAAGCAGGTTCTGCTGGGACCTTACAACCCTGACACTTGCCCTGAAGTTGGATTCTTTGATGTGCTGGGGAATGATAGAAGGTAAAAGGGCTGGTGCTTTTGTTGATCTTAACTCTGCTTTTCCTGTCTGAAGAAAATATCATCCAGTTTCTGCAATAAGAAGACAAGTATGTGGGTTGTGTCAATGTGTGTGTATGGTGGATAGTGAGAGTGGCCTCTTCAAATACGTCTTAGAAATCTGAGTCACAGTTCAGTAAAGGAGCTAACAGAAGATTATTGGGTTTTTTCAACCACACTAGGAAAAGCTGTTGTGCCAACGGTCCAATTTCTCATAGCAGTTTAAGACTTGGTTAGCTGTGCATTAACGTGCAGGCCCACGTTCCATCTGAACTCCACACCAGGGTTACAGCAGGCCAAGCCTTTTGCCAATGGTAGCAGCATTCACCATAGCTTTTGTTAATATCAAAGATAACTTCTGGAATCAGATACCTGATGTGTTCAAACTCCAAGTAAATTTTGATGAGATCTGGGCAGTCTCAGGCCTGCTTGCAGTTCAGGCTGCATTTCTAATGTTCATTGTTGCTATTTCTAGTGTGAAGGCAATGTGCAACACAGCACTGGCTTCTCGGAGCTGGACCCAGTGCACTGCTTTTGCCCAAATGGACGTCGCCTTCCTTTAGGAAGAACCAGGCTGTGGCATTCAACTAACTCAAGCATTATAGTTGATGGTTGTTACTATGTTTGTTCATCTGGGAAAACGTATGCATTTTTTCCCACAAACAGAGTGCAAGAGGGGTAAAAAATATGTAAGGTTCACTTGTATCTGGGAAGTTTTTGGATGTAGTTCAGAATTTGAAGTAGGGTCGATGGTATGTATGAGATTTTATCTAAGTACTCAGTTATAGGCATAACTGAAAGGATTGTTCTGGTGCGGGCAGAAGAGAGCACTGAAACCTGCAGTTTTAAGGTCTGTCTTTGGGAGAAAGTTGTTGGTTCTCTGAAATTGCATGTGATAAAGTTTGGTCCCTGGTCTCCCAACTTTGTTTTTCTGTGCTGGGTTGTCAGAGTTCACTATTGACTTGGAAAGAGTTGAGTCTTCTGTTATTTCAGCTGATTTCTCTCTCTCAGGAAGGAATGGGCTGCCCTTGGAAACATGTCAAAGCAAAAAGCTATGACAGAATTTGTTAAGCTCCTGAATAGGTGCTGCCACTTGTTTTCAACATATGTCACTTCCCACAAGATAGAGAAAGAAGAACAAGAAAAGAAAAGGTAATCTTTGAGTCCTTTAGTGTTGGAATATATTGAGTGTATGACTCTTGACCTATGGACAGTGTCACAGCTAGCTTAGGTTGAAGTCGTCTTGGCAAGAGAAATGCTTGAAGTTCAGGTGCTTGTGGTACCGTTTGATCTCTTTAAGCCTTTTTACTTTGCCAGTAATGAATGATTGTTTCTGAGGTGAAGACACCTAGAGTACAAGGAGTTTTTAAAATTTTGCTGATACTGTTATCTGTTAAGAAATACACACTTCACAAAATGTCTGCCCTGATATGTCTGTGGACTAAATGTATACAGAACATGAGATTGTCAGGTGCTTTAAACGCCTCTTCTAGTATGGGTTAGCAACTTGACAAAGGCTATCTTCTACTATTGTTTACATATCATGTGATTATTGAACTATAGAATCCATGTACTTATTGAATGTATGTTAAAGCTTGGAAGATGCGTTTAAGGTTTCCAGACAGTTTTTTCTTCTGCTCTCTGCTAAGGATAGTGTAGTAATATGTTAGAATGAATATCAAATTATAATACAGAATTTACACTTGTCATACTGCACAGTGCAGTAAAACTAAATATTAATATGTTTTCTTCTTGTGTCCAATAAGACACTTCTCCAGTCAAATTGAAGGAGGAGATGATACCAAACAAAAAGCCTTTGGGCAGGCAAAAGACAGGTTACAGCATGTTGAAAATCCTAGGGTTGTAGGAATGCTGAAATAGCTTATTGAGTGGATGTTGCAGAAGAGAAGAGGAAGAACGAAGGCGGCGTGAAGAGGAGGAGCGTGAGCGTTTACAAAAAGAAGAAGAAAAGCGTTTGAGAAGAGAAGAAGAAGAGAGGAGGAGAATAGAGGAGGAACGACTTCGGATGGAACAACAGAAGTGAGTAGCTGAAACAAACAACACTTCAAAAAAAAAAAAACTGCCTTGCACTTGAGACAATTGTATCTATCTGTTTAAATAGTTATGCTAGAATTTAATTCCTGAAGTACAGAACATTCGAGTCTGGCAGTGACATTTGCATCCTTAGTTAAGAGGGACACAGTTTGCAGAGAACAATTATTCTAATGTGTTATTTTATGCAGCCTTCTCAGGTGAAAGTGCCAGAGAAGCTTTGTTTAAAGAGAAGCTCTGGAGGTTTTTGAGTTCAAGGGCTGCACCTTGTGAAAACTTGTGGCTCTGCTTATTAAATGATTAATGCTGCACTCAACTGAGCAGAGTTAAGTGTCCAACTGGAAGTGTTGTGTGAACTGTGACTTGAAAGTTTCTATCCTTTCATAGAAGGTGGAACCTTGAAAAAGGATAACTGCAGTTCATTGGGTTTTGAATGCATGGCTGAAATTTTCTAACTTGGTAGTCTAACACTACCTACTTAACGGTGCTCCCTTTCTAGGAAGTGTGAAGTGTCTGCAAATCTCATTTGTACACTGGCAATCACTGGATCTTAGCACCTTTCTAAAAGGACTTAAAAATTCATGTTCAAATGCACTTAACCTCTGTTTGTAGTATGAATTAAGTTGTTTACTTAGAATATACAGCTCTAGTTATATTTCATTGTTCCCATCATATCCAGATGCTGAAAACATGGATCCAGTGTTGCACACGTAGTATCTAAGAGAATAGTAGATCATCAGAGCTGTTCAACATCAGTCAGCAATCATTTTCCATAATAAAAATGTCTTTGCAGGGGGTGTTTCTGAAGTAGATCCTGCGCTTGTTATGTAGTGGCTTTGAGAAGGGAGCACATAATTAATCCACAAGTTTTACTGTTTGTTTAGCACTGTGAGAGCCAGAGGAGTGAAAAATACAGACGTAAATGAACAGAGAATACAACAGAAAAATGTTGCACAGTGCAAAGTAACAAGAAGTGTGGTAACCCTTGAAGTTAAGAGATTATTTTTACATGAATAGCAGTTATATATTAAGTGGTTGTAACAGGTTACAGAGATAAAGAATTTAGACAGAAAAGGAATATGGATACATATTACAGGCCAAGTGTATCTAAAGCAGTCACAGTTTTGCTGAAATAGTAAATCTTGCCTTTTAGGATACAAACCAGTCTAATACTGGAGCTGTTAGAGGATGATTTTGGGGGAAGGAAGAAGGGCAGGAAGCAAAGAATTACTCCTGCATTTGTATGATACTTCTTTCTTCCTCTGAAGCATTTATAGCTGGTCGCTGATGGACGTAATGTGAGGCAAAATGAACTCTGGAGCTAGTTAGTTTTTTACTATATAGCTTCTGTTAGCCCTCTGGCGAGAGGAGGAAAACTGATCCTGTGCATAAGTAACCCCTGTGTTCCTCCTGAAGTTTCAGCAGTTAAGTTTATTGGAGACACAGATGCCCTATTTGGCAGCATTTTTTCTGTTCCTGAACTAGGCCACAGTCAGTCATGCTTTTCATATCTGTTTGCATACTGTCCTGGGAAATTAAGATAGTAATGAGGTGTGTTTTTCCTTAGATTTACCAAAAAGCATTGGTGTGCTGTACCACAGCAGGTCTGTTCTTATCAATATTTGTAGAAGGGCATGCTGATGGTTTCTGCATGTTTTCTGGAGGAACCAATTGTGGGTTTTTTCCCTTGCTTGTTTGAGAAATTTAGTCATGCATTTTTTCTAGCACTACCTCTTTATCAGACTACAAATTGAGAATTATGTAAGACCTCTTGTTTTTTTTTTTAACATTTGATGTTTTCAAACATTGGATAGAAATTGTTTCTTCCTTCTTTATATTCTGAGCATATTTTTAGGCAAAATTCACATTTGCATTACCTCTGGGCTCTGCTCTATTATGTTGATTTGTTTTAATTGGTTTTTGCAGGAATTGAATTAACTGTCTTTGAGGCCACTTAAATCACTTAAGTACAGGGATTTCCCCAATACCCTCAGCTGCTTGTAATCTTTCTGCTCTCCGCCCACCAATCTAGGCAACAGATAATGGCAGCACTGAACTCCCAGACTGCCATTCAGTTCCAGCAGTATGCAGCCCAGCAGTATCCCGGCAACTATGAACAGCAGCAGATCCTAATTCGGCAGCTCCAGGAACAGCATTATCAACAATACATGCAGCAGTTGTATCAAGTCCAGCTTGCACAGCAACAGGTATGGCTGACCAGCTGAGAAACTTAAATTTTGTGTCCCAGGCTGTCTTTGGGAGATGTTAACTTGTCTACCCTTATCCCCTTGAAAAGCTAATTGCTACAAGGAGAGATAGTGGGGTGGTTTAGCCTGGAGAAGAGAAGGCTCCAGGGAGACCTTATTGCGGCCTTTCAATACTTAAAATGGGCTTATAAGAGAGACAGAGAGAGCCTTTTTACCAGGGCTTGACAAGGACAGGGGGCAATGGTTTTAAACTGAAAGAGGGTAGGTTTAGATTGGACATAAGGAAGAAATATTTTACAGTGCGGGTGGTGAGACACTGGACCAGGTTGCCCAGAGAAGTTGTGGATGCCCCATCTTGGGAAGTGTTCAAGGTCAAGTTGGACAGAGCTCTGAGCAACCTGACCTAGTGAAAGATGTTCTGCCCTGTCATAGTTACTCTTGAAGCTTAATGCTACCTTGGTACCAATGCTTTGGTGTCATAGCGGTAAGCAAAAGCTATAGCCTCATCAGTCTTGTCATAGGATCATGGAATCATTTAGGTTGAAAAAGACTTTAAGATCATCAAGTCCAACCGTAAACCTAACACTGCCAAGTCTGCTACTAAATCATGTCCCTAAGTGCCCCATCTACATGTCTTTTAAATACCTCCAGGGATGGTGACTCAACCACTTCCCAGGGCAGCCTGTTCTGATTCTTGATAACCCTTTCAGTGAAGAAATTTTTCCTAATATCCAATCTAAACCTCCCCTGGCGCAACTTGAGACCATTTCCTCTCATCCTTGATGCCTTCTGTAATTGATACTACTCCCTTGAGACTGAAGTGTCGGAGGTGCTGCTGCTAATATTCTTCAATACTATCAGCACTGCTCCTTTCAATCATGGCTGTCTGCTTTTTGACGTACAGAAGACTAATGCCCTCTGAGACCCAGGGTAAAACAGCCTTTCCTTTATAGTGGCTTACAAAATACTAAGCCTGCCAGGCAATGAAGCTTATCTTTCAAATCTCTACTTGGACAACTCTTGCAGAGAAGCAGCATATAACACAGCTAAAATGATCTAATTCTGCTTTGGACTTTCCTGAAGACTCATGTAGCCTCCATAACACTTCTGAGGAGTATTTTCCTTTTGGATGCCTGTAACTCAGCTGCCTTGGGATCTGTTAGTACAGTTAAGAAGTGCTGATCTGTCATGGTTGCTTACAGATCAGCTTCTGATACGATTAATTTTGGAAAGGCTATGTGCAATAGTTTTCTAGAAAGGTTCTCACCACTCTACATTGAATCACTGCATAGAACTTCTTTAGTAGAAGGTGGATCTGGGCAGCATCTGTACAATTGCTCAAATTTGAAATCTAACCAATATTTGACTATATTGTCTTCACACTCCTTCAGGATACCTATATTCCATTAATTCGTCAAAATCGTGTGCTTATTAGGTTATTCTTCAAAGAATGGTACTGTCAGTTACAGCTTTTCCCTGTCTCAATAAAAAAGTGTATGTAATCACTCTGTACTGATAACTAGGGGCGGGGGAATAAGCCTTGAAGCTAAAGGGATAATGCATCCTGGTTAAATCTAAAAGGATGGTTGTTACCTTGTATACTCTCTTTTTAGGTGTATTTAATCCTTTGCACAGGGACAACATGATAAATTCTATCTAAAGAGTTTCAATGTACATATGTCATGTTCTAAAAGCAGCACCTCTGAGCTTTAACTCTTTTCCCAGACTACTCACAGTCCTTGTGGCTCTTACGCTTCTGCTTTCATGTTAAATAACTGCCTTTGTCGGGTGTCATGGATTTGATGGAGAACCCTGTTGAGCAAGTTAACTCACAAATTGGCAAAGTACTTAACAGCCTCCTTGTGGGGTGCAGGGGAAGATTTTTTCTTTAAAGTGTATTTATACCTTCCGCTGGAAGAGGGAGACATCTTGGGAGGTTTTGGTTTTTACTTGACTTAATTTCTGTCGTTTTAGGCAGCCTTACAAAAACAGCAGGAGGCGGTTGTGGCAGCGACAGGATCACCTCTGACTACTGCATCGAAGGTGAATGCACCTGCCCCAGGGGACACCCCGTCTGTTAATGGGCAGGCCAGTGCACATGCAGACAGCCCTGAAAAAGAGCTGGATCCAGAGGCTTTGGAAGAAGCACTGGAGAATGGACCAAAAGGTAGGACTAGCTAGATTCCTTAATTAAAAATAAATAGCGGAAGCCTTTCTTAGGATTCAGATGTCTTAAGTATGGTTACATGGCTCTTTGCTTGGTTTCATTGGGCTGTGCAAGAGCTAGGTTTGATTCCTGGGTCCAGTTTCTCTCAAGGGAGAATAGTGTCGCACAGACAAAACTCAGCTTTGGGGGAGCGGGAAAGAGGAAGCAGCAAAAGCATTTCAAGCAAAGTGGATGGGATTCAGACCCTCCTTTCACTCTTGACTTGAAGGAAAGGAGCATAAAAGTTCTAGCAGAAAGCTGTTCTGTGCAGAAATATGTTCAAACTTACTTGAACTCAAGTCAAAACTGAGTGTTGATTTAGCCTTGCAGATTAAAATAAAGCCAAATCTTTCTTACTCTCTCTGAATGCTGTGGCTTAGCCCTATCCTATGTGCAGCCTGGACTGCTGTCCCCTCACACTTCCCACCTTCTTGAGACAGCTTCTGGAAAGCTGTGGAAGTGGAGCAGGAAAAGTAGTCTCCCAGCAACTCTCATCACTGGTATTTCTGGGTGTTGCCTCTATACTTTCGTGCACAATCAGTAGTCCTCGAAAGCGTTGCTTGGATCCCGGTGTGGAACCAACACTAGCATGGTGCCTGTCTGCATAGTGAGGTGTTCAGTAATTTTAGTCAATATTTGACAATTTCTAGACAAACAACCACCTCTGGTTCTGTCACTTTAAAGATCCTTTCAATAAAGGGTTCTGTGCAATGTAACCCCGCTACCGGTAGCTGTACATCTGTCTTCGAGTCCTTTCTGCATAAGCACTGTCAGTTTAAATGTGGTAGATGGGTATACTGGTAGGATTTGTGTGCATGGTAATATCTAAACTTCCACTGCATTTTGTGCAACTTTCAACCTGTGAAAAGATGTTTCTTCAGTAAAAAAAAAAAAGTAAATTACTCAGAAGCAACTCTGATGCCTGTGGTCCTCAAATGCCCCTAAAGCACACTTAAGCATGCAACATAAATAACTGAAACAAAAACTTAACTGGGATATTTTCCCCCCTCTATCCAGATTCTGTTCCAGTGATAGCTGCCCCATCAATGTGGACGCGACCCCAGATAAAAGACTTCAAGGAAAAAATCCGGCAGGATGCAGACTCTGTGATCACAGTGGGCCGAGGAGAAGTGGTTACAGTTAGAGTACCAACTCATGAAGAGGGGTCTTACCTCTTTTGGGAGTTTGCTACAGACAATTATGACATTGGTTTTGGGGTGTATTTTGAATGGACAGACTCCCCTAATACTGCAGTCAGTGTGCATGTCAGCGAATCCAGTGATGATGAGGATGAAGAAGAAGGTAAGCATGCTTATTTATATAAAGAAACTGCCACTCCTACAGAGCTTGCCGTAGGGGAAAACCCAACTGGTTGTCTTGTGTTACTGCCTGGTTCCCCCAACTTCCATCTAGCTGGAATCTTGTCTTCAATTTTGAATAAGAAGTGCAATTCTGAAAGTAACTTCAGTCACCTCGTTTGGTCACAAATAGGTTACAGCAGTTGAGGGTGGGGAAATACTTTTCCTAAGTTTTACTTACTCTTTAGTGTGCCCTCTTGTCCAATTCATCCATTCAGTAAGCTAGACTGAAACCCGTGCCGTAACAGAGCATAGTGGATCTGCACACTGAAAACCTTAAGAAAAATCCTGCCCTGCTGTTCACGAACTTCTTCTAGGGAGGAAGTTTCCTTGAGGCTTCAACAAAACAGCTTAAAAGAGCAATTCCTGATGGTGGCCAGGGCACAGATCACGGCCTTTACCTACAGGGGAGTTTAACATACCATCAGAAAAAAATGTTTTGAAATGAGCATGTGATTTGCTTAGAAGGAACTGCTCTGACATAGGAAGCAGTGGCCTTCTGGATATTATTACTAAGTAATCAGTAGTAGTAAGTATGTCAGATCAGTAGCAGTCAATGTGGGGTAATGTCTTAATGAAAACTAGAGCTTTGCATCTCTTACAAACTGACGCAGCTGTGCTGGGGAGATGGGTATGGTGGGTTTTAATACAGAACCGTAAAATTCATGATAAAGTGAGCATGCTTACTGTTCCTCCTGCTTTTGAATGCTTTAGCCATAGCCTTGGTATGAACCCCTTTGATTTTTAAACTAACAAAGAGCGCCTTGTCCACTACAGATCAGTCTAACTTTCTGTTGTAAAGCATCCACCCATGTTAACTGACACCTTTTTTTTTTCCCTTGCAGAAAATACTAGCAGTGAAGAAAAAGCCAAAAAGAATGCCAACAAGCCTCAGCTAGATGAAATAGTGCCTGTGTACAGACGAGACTGTCACGAAGAAGTGTATGCTGGCAGCCACCAGTACCCAGGGAGAGGAGTTTATCTCCTTAAATTTGACAACTCCTACTCACTATGGAGGTCAAAAACAGTTTACTACAGAGTTTATTATACTAGATAAAGGTGTGGCTGTGTCTGAGGCTGGGCTGTGCAGAAGATGTCATTTTATTTGGAATTTTCTTCAAGCCTAATGGATCCTTTTGAGTTTGTGTTTTATCCTGTCTGTATCTGTATGGTTTGTGTGAACTTTAACAAGTAGACACTGGGATCTTCCTGCTCCATGACACTAATGCATATTGCATTGGGCTTAACACAGGATCTCCCTAGCCTTTTTGGGTATTGGAGTTAACCAATGGAAGTCATTGGCTCCAGTGCTAAGGTCACATCAGTTGCATTTGTTAAAGCCTCATGAAAAAGGGGGAGGGAGCTACTGGCTGGGTGATCTGATGTTTCCAGGTCTGGATGCTTTGAATAACTTGTTAAAGGTTAATTTAAAGGTCCCATTAATAACTGGTAGATTTGGATGCAGTTTGCTTGTAGCAAGTTTCTCTTAACTGTAATTGAATGTCAGATTTTTACACCATTAAAACTTGAAACTTTAAGTTGATGCAGTTTAGAAACAAGTTGTCTCGCTTCTGTCCTCATCAAAGAAGAAACATTCAGTTCCTTAAACCAGTGTAGTGGCTAAGACAAGGATGAACAGCATCCTGGAAGTACAGCAAATAACCTCTTCTGAAGATGTAAACTGAATGACAATTAAAAGTATATGTAACAAGAACCACCTTAATATCTCTGCCCTGCTGCTAACCCTAGAATAAAATAAGTCATTTTTTGAGGCAATTGACTTTGAAGCAGGGCACAAACTATTTCTAAGTTTGGTGGGTTTTTAATGGGGTAGACTTTAAAAAAAATTTACAAACCTGAAACCAGTTTTCTGCACAATGTTCTGGTTTGTCTGTTTTTGTAAAATCTGAATAAGCACGTTGTGCATCTGAAGAACAGTAAATCACTTTGATAAAGTATAGGAGTTGATGTTGCACTAATTATGGAAATCACTGCCAGTCTATTTTAGTCTGAACTGGTGATACTTGGGTGCAAACTTTCTGCTTTAATCTGTAACTATCTGCAGAAAGGCAGAGTGCACATACAGATACTTAATAATGTAGCTTTAATCTCAATTTCATATAGTTTGGTTGGGGCATTTCATATTTTGTATAGTGGAAAAATGCAGGTCGCTACTTGACTTGAGGCTGCGGTAAGAATCTGCTCTCCTTGGAGCCCTGCACCCCAGGGGTGATGTGTTGCAATGACGACTTGCGTAAGTGCTCTCTGCATGGGTAATGCACTTTGTTACTGAAGGAAAATGGTTACTTTGGGTCTCAGATCAGTTCTTGCAGTAAGACTTCCATTGATTAGCTGCAGCATGTACAGTTCCATGGCAAATGATGTTGAGTTTGCGGGATTTGTTTGAATAATCAGTTTGTACATACACAATACTTTACTTTTCTCATACCAACCATGGAGATACTTCTCCTAGAGTGCTTAACTTGTCATCTTGCGTTTGGTTCAGCAACACCGTACCAGCTTATAGCTAGTTAGTGCTGCTTTATCCAAAAACACTGTACAATGTTCTGCTTTTGTGTACATACAGTATATAAACCATGAATTTAGAAAGTACCTTGCTTTTACAGAAAACTGTATTTAATGTAAAAAAAAAAAAAACTTTTAAAAAGGCAGGCACTAATATATTTCTTCCGGTCTTCAATTTAAATTTTTTTGTCCATACAAAAATGTTATGACTTTTTCCTCTAAGAATATCTGTTCTTGGGAGCAGTGTTTGTCGCTTTATATGGCAGCACTTACTGTCATGCGTTGGATGTTAGAACTTCTACGTTTTCAGACTTTTTTTATTGCCTCTGGCTGTTGATTAGTACAGTACAAGTGCGATTTCAAGATACCTTGAGATAGTATTTAATCCTAATTAAAATACATTTATCTGTAATGCTGTTGGCTTTTTATTAACTTGGAAACCTTGGCATTGCTGTGTATGGCTATTCAGCTAAGATAAGCTTGTCATCTTCCCTCTCACTTTTAAAAACTCAGTACCATGCTAACACTGTGGTCTTAGCAGCCAAACACTTGGGCCAAAGGCTCTGCACAGCAAGTGTCGCTAGCTCGCTGGATGAGGCCATCTGTCACTATTAGAAGAGCCCAGCTTGAACAGCATAATCGCCGTGGTTTGAAAGGGTAGCAGAAAGGGCTGGATGTGGGCAGCTAAAACTTGTAAGCTATTTTGTGCCTGGGAGAAAAGTGCCTACCTTTCGCCCTGAGGCTTAATGAACCCAGCCCCAAGGGACAGTAGGGGCTGGCTGCGTTGTCCTGAAAAGCGCTTGGCCCAAAGGGCAAGAGACAGGCAGGACGATGCACAGTTTAGACTGAACAAGAAAAAAGCAAGAACCTAGAGGCAAAAAGGCAAGTTATGCTAAGGTTTCTGTTGGCCAAAATCACCCTTTGCTGCTTACCCACTGCTAGTAAGCAGCTTGTCCTGGAGCTGAGGCCAGAAGCGGGTTTTGCACTAGTTTGATCTGTGGTCCAGGTCCCGTTGGCCCCATCTGCCCCCACAGACAGCAGCCTCTCAAGCTGGTGCTTCCAGATCTCGTCTGGGGAGCAGAAGTCTGTTCAGTGAGAACAAAACAAGTGCTGTGCTGTTAGAAGCAAGATGCTGAGAAGTTCAATGTACCATATGGTCTGGGTATGTTACAAACTAGTTTCACATGAAATGTGCAAGTGCATTGAAAACTAACGTAATTGCAGCAGCAAGCCTGCCCCAACTGGACCTATTTTACCTGTCTCACGCATGTATAAATTCCCCTTTTTCCAATTAAAAGTGAAGCACTGTACTCCTCGCAGCTCACTTAAGGCAGCTCTCTTCCACAAGAGAGTTACCGTAAACACTTTCTGAAATGAACTGAGTCGCTGGCAATAAATCCAGGTGATGCAACATAAACAGGTTCACAAAGCTCAGTTCCAAATATACTGGTCCTTTGAGAAAAGCTAAATGATCTGAGGGACAAACCATTGCTAGAAACGACGTCGTTTCCAGAAGCACCATCCACATGGATGTTGCTTGTGCAGCCTCTTCTTCAAGGCAGTTGCGTGGGAGATACCAAGGCAAGGCCCTCCTTGACTGCTGTCCCAGAAGGATAAGCAGTGCAATTGAAACAACTTGCTAATTAAGCCACTGGGCTGCTGTATGGTATTATCCTTGCCTATCCTCTTTGCTGTCCTTCCCCACCCCTTGGCTTTTAGCACTTTCTGCTTTGTACTCCGCTTTGTAAGTCACAGATTAAATGCCATGTGATTTAGAGCAGCTGGATGCAACCTTTGAGGTAACTAATGGGCAGGGTCATAAAATCAGTAGTCTGCTGTCAGAGGAGGTCTAAGGGATAGTTTAGCCATTTAACCTCCTCCTATTTATGCTGCTGCTCTAGATACTGTAAGAGGGCTGCACAGACCTGTTGAAGTACAAAGAAGCAACATAGCCGTCCTTCACCCAGGTGCTAGCCACTTCTCCAGGCTGAGTAACAGCTCAGGGCAGAAGTTAGCCTTATTAATCTCAAATAGCAATGTGAAGGCTGCTTTCTGACAGCTCAATGCTGTCTTCTTTCTAGCACCAGGTTCTGCCATCCCTGTCCTTTTCTTTCTGTCCCCTGGTCTATTTGCAGTGAAAAGACTGCAAGGGGAAGCTGGAAAAAGCCAGCTCAAGACCTCTAATCCCTCCCAGCCTGTTTGACTCCTGTCCCTGAGCTGTGAGTTCAAGTCCTGTAGCTCCTGCCCTTCCTTTGGCTCCTCTGCCACATTTGACTGCCACATCCGCACGCTATTACGGGGCCCGGGCCGGCACCTTCCATACATGTGACGCTGCTCAAAGGTGCCGGCTAGAGCAAGAGCCCAGCTAAAATGCACGTACATCCAGGATTTGTGGAAATTACAGTTTCCCTCCTACAAGTTGCTACTTCCTAGCTCCTTCCTGCTCTGATCCCCCCATTCCACCTCCCTCCAAAAAACACAGTTCAAATTAATAAGCCCAGCTCCTGCTGTTAGTTCGTTTGCAGACCAAGCTCAGTGGCAGGAGCTTTCAGCTTGTCTGTGCTTTCGTTCCTGCTCGCTGTATGAGGAAGCAGCGTACCAAAGGGAAAGCTTTTGGGGGTGGGTCTCTGCTTTACCACGTGCTGGTGGGAAGAGAATTGTCGTAGAGATGCGCAAGTCCCTGCGGTAACGTTTGTCCCATGCTCTGCGACAGCAGCTTGCTTGCGTTGGGCTCAGGTGTGCCAGCGGTGTTTGCACCGACAGCCAGTTTGATAGGGCAGGTTACAAATGGGAGCTACGTGATTTTGGGTCCATGGCTTAAAAAAAACTTCAAACCTTACACCGCAGCTACATCCAGCACCACTTGCTGGAAGATTAAGCAAAGCATGAAAGGGTATCCCAAATCTTTCCTCAAATACCACTTGTCTGAGACCTGCCAGTTGCCTTTCAAAGGTGTGGGTTTCATTGGTACAGTGCCGCAGTGGCTTAAAGAAGTATATGAAAACATTTGGATTAGTACTGATATAGATGTTGCATGAAATATAGATATTGCAATGCAAAATACAGACATTGCAATGCAATATAGATACTGCATATGTGAAGTTATCATTTGGTATCCTAAAAATAAGAAAATTGCAAGGAATGAGGAAAAGAGGAGGTGACGTGTTTTCTGTACCAAGTTCTGCTCCTGGCCTTCACCATTTTCATCTTGTACTGTCTTCATCATACAGAGTCAGGATGAAGCTGGTGAGAAACCTGCTGCTTTTAATCAGGGGGCTCAACGCCGGCACGCTTAGCTGGTGGTCAGATCTGGGGAAGTAATCCCTTATTTCAGCCTACGCTTCTCCTCTTGAGTTTAGTGTTTTCCTTGGTGTTGGACTTTGGGTGTTGTACCCCCTCTTTTGGTTTAAGGGAGCGGCTTCTTGGTGACAGTCGCTGTTCTCGCCCGACCTGGCGGCTGGTGCGTGCCAGGGTGCAGGAGGAGGTTTGGTGTTATCCCTCGCAGCGTGTTTGAGCAAAAATACCCCTCGGCTGTGCTCCCCTGACGGAGTAGCTGGGCTGATTCCCTTGGCCCGGCCAGTTCCCCGCTCCCCTTCCCCAGGGCTATTTGAGCTCCTGTGCCACCCCGCCAGGCCGGCTCACAGCTCCTCTCCCGCCGCGGCGGGAATGCGCCGGGGGGCCAGTGACCGGGGTTGCTGGTGTCTCATTTCCCAAGGGAAGCTCAAACGCGGGCTCTGCCCCGGCACTCTTGACGACCTGTGGGCATCCGCCGCTCACCCAGCAAAACAGATGCTTGGCCTTCTGCCACCATTTCGTTAGTAAAACACCTGTACAGCCATTAAACTACAGCACAGGATGCAGGGGACAGAGTTTAGGGCATGTGGGAACAGGTTCTGCAGCATGGACGGAGGGGCAGCTCTGCCCCCGCAGCCACAGGGACCCCAGTAAAACCCTCCTCCGCCCCGGGGCCGGGCCCGGGCCCGTTTGGCTGCGGGGCCCGTTTGGCTGCGGCTGCTCGTGAGACTGGGTTAGCCGTGGCCCTCAAACCCTTCCTGCACCCCATGAGCAGTCACCTGTGACCCAGGCTTACTTTCTAGACCTGCCTGGATAGACCTCATGCACAGCCTTGCTAGGGAAAAGTAACTCCCCAAATTACCAGAAACCAAAATTAAAATTAACACAAACTCTGACATTTATTGCATATTGCAGCATCACACTGAGAAAAGCCCCTGCTCCTGCCCCTTCCTGCGAGCCTGGCCTCCGAGCCATGGGGCTGAGACCGTGCAACTCGCTACACCCCCTGAGCCAGGCGAGGGGCAGCGAGGGCTCGGTCCCCGCTGGCCGTGTGGCCCCCGCCCTGCAGGGCTGATCCCCCCCGAGGCAGGGGCAGTTCAGCTTTACAGGAGACGAACCCCGTTCCTCCTCATCTCCAGGTTTTTGTATCCGATGAAGCAAACCAGGC
>NW_009198359.1:11835-12498 GCF_000690835.1 Fulmarus glacialis | reverse complement strand
CCAGCCATGGGCTCGACCTCGTGTCTCGGCCAGCGCCCTGCCGGTGCTCAGAGCCGAAGGGTGGCTCCACACCAGGGAAGAAAAAGGGGTTTCCAAGCTCATATAAGGCACACAAGGACTTTATGCCCTTTGCAGTGCAGCTGTAGTTTGCATTGGAGGGCTTCAACAGTCACTCACTGACTCGAATCCGATTTCTGAGGCTCTTATCTTTGACATGTGCTGTAAAATACCGGAAAGTTATTTGCAGCCTGCGTCGGGATAGTCAAACGAGATTGCAGAGCGAGCACAGAGCAACTAGCAGAGCTTTACAGGATGCTTGTAAAATTTGGTTCTGGTTTGCAGAGAACAGAGATTTTTCCTCTCTAAAAAAAAATGTCATTAAGCCTTGGGGGAAGTGACTTCAGTGCATGCCTGGTGATGGGAAGAACAAGGCGGGAAATGTTTTAATGCTCGTTTCAGCCATGCCCATTGCCGAGCTCAGCTGCCCCAGCACAGCAGAGCACCAGGAGCACCTCCAGCACCCCAGCACGGTCCCGGCACAGAAACCACCCCCTGCCCCAGCCAGCTACACCCCACAAATGCCCCCCTCGGGCCCGGTGCGTCCCTCGGTGGGGAGCGGGGACCCTCAAGCCCGCAGCAAGCTGAGGCGAACACAACCGGGCA
>NW_009198359.1:11441-11812 GCF_000690835.1 Fulmarus glacialis | reverse complement strand
TTTCGCAGGCATCCTGCTGCCACTCAGAGATAAAGCTGTGCCAAATAAATCCATGCAGGTTGCTCAACCTGGCTTGGTTATTTTCCCCCAGATGAGTAACACTGTTTTCCTAGAGCCTGTCGACAATATTTTTCCTTGGCAAAGGCTCTCCCCGGGATGCTTGTGCCAAAACTAATTTTTACAGGTAGTCTTTTGTAGCCAGCCCGCCGGTGCTGGATAAACAGGGGGCTGGGGCGGTGAGCTCCCCCTCCCAGCAGAAGGGACCCCACAAAGAGCCGCTTTCTGCTTCCTCCAAAACCAGCCAGCCTGCCGGGAGATGGGCCGGGTTTCCCTCCCCGGCCTCGCTGGTGGGGCTTGCAGCGGCCACGAAG
>NW_009198359.1:9233-11116 GCF_000690835.1 Fulmarus glacialis | reverse complement strand
CTCGCTCTCACCGTGATACATGGTCTGGAGCCAAAGAGATGATGCCTGATGATGCCACCTCCCTCCCAGTGTCCGTGTGTCCCCAGGGCTCTCCGAGACCCCCAAAGCCACCATCCCCGCTCAGACTCAGCCCACGTGAGGATCTCGGGGCCCATGTCACACGGGAGGTCAGGGCACAACCTCACGCATGGAGAAGGGCCGGGGCGGGGGGAGGAGGAAGGGAAAAATCCACCACAACTCGAAGTGGTGTAGAAAACCTCCTCTTGCACGGAGGAGCTGCTTTGCCCATCAGTAGGAGCATTTCTCTCAGGCAGGCTTGGAAAAACCTCGCTCCTGGCTGAAACCCTGCAGTTGTTTTTAGGGAGGGGAGCTACAGCCCAGTGGCTGGGTGCCTGCTGGGCATCCATCATCGGTATTTGCCATCTCCACACCGTTAGCAGCCCAAGTCCTTAATGAACTTACCCAGGCAGGCCAGGTAAAGCACATGGATGCACGCACCGTGCCAGCACACCCCTTGAGAGATGAGGGTAAAGTGTCCCTGCACCGTCACGGAGGGCAGCGGGACACCTCCCGCCCGCCTGCCTCTCTTCGCCCTGGGCAGATGCAGCAGAGCCCCCGGGGTTTCCAGCCTGCTTTTGGATCATCGCGACACCACCATTTGGCTCCGGATGACAAGGTCAGCCGCCTCTGGCTCCCCGGGGTTGGGTTTCAGCCACCACCGACATTTGAAGATATGTGCAAATGCAGCTCCAAGAATAAAAAAAACCCACCCTAAACCAGCAAGTAACCTGCCTGGCATGAAACTGTCCTCCAAAGGCAGCAGCAACACCCGCCATGGGCTCAGGGCAGCCCCTACCAGCAGCCCCATACCCAGTACCAGTACTACCACCACCTGTATCCCTGCCTGCGGAAGTGGGGAGAGGGATGCTTCAGCCAGCAAGGCAGAAAGCAGATGCAAGCCCCCATCCTCCAGGCAGCTGCTGGACCGAGTCATCCTTGCAAAACAAACCCCACCGCCCTCAGTTCTCATGGCCTTTCATACCTTAACCCTAGATAGAGCTTAAATTCAATTAAAATCACCATTAGGTGAACTTTCTGTTACCGTTAGGACATCAGTGCGTAGCTCTGCGTGGCTAGGGGGGTTCAGCCCGGGAGCAGGCAACTCTGAGGAAGCAGACGGCTGTGTGAGCTGTATGCCCTGGGGCCCGCTCCGTGGGTTTGCTGCCCGTTTTCCTTACTGGAAAGGGCTGGGATGCAAGCAGTGCCTTGGCCCCCACAGCAGCCGGGGCATGTGAGGGGGGCAGGACGGTGTGTCCCCCGGGGCTGCTGCCGCCGTGTACCTGTGCTCCTGCCTGCGTGCGCTTGTCCTCCAGACAAGCGATCGCAAGGCTTTCCGTTTAATGCTTTCCATTAATCTCAGTGCTGCTCACATGCACACGGGAGCGCCTAATGCCCGCCATGCCGGGCACCCTGCTCCTCCCCCACGGCCTGTGCGGGAGCACCGGCAGCATCCAGCTGCTCGTACCCCCAGCTCTGCATCGCTCTGGTACAGGCGCTCGTCGGAAGATGTGCCAGACGCCAGCCTGGGCACAGAAGAGGATCTCGGAGGTGCCTTCGGGGAGAGCTCAGGGCTCCCGCAGCACAAATCCTGCTCCGCCATGCCGGGCACCCTGCTCCTCCCCCACGGCCTGTGCGGGAGCACCGGCAGCATCCAGCTGCTCGTACCCCCAGCTCTGCATCGCTCTGGTACAGGCGCTCGTCGGAAGATGTGCCAGACGCCAGCCTGGGCACAGAAGAGGATCTCGGAGGTGCCTTCGGGGAGAGCTCAGGGCTCCCGCAGCACAAATCCTGCTGCTCCCAACAGCCGTGAGCGTCCCCAGCCG
>NW_009198359.1:5069-9221 GCF_000690835.1 Fulmarus glacialis | reverse complement strand
GCCCGGCAGCCCGCGTCCCGCCCAGCACGGCCAGGGCCCAGCATGCCTCCTCAAAGCGGCCGCAGGCACTGCTGCTTTTTTACAGCAGTAAAAAGAGAGAGGGGGTGGAAAAGAAGAGGGAAAAACCATGCCGGCACTGCAAGGAGCAGGCTGGGGCACGGCCAGAGCCATCGGTGCGCCCAAGCGTGGTGACAGCGGCACCCCCCGCTGCTGTGTCCAGGACCAGAAACGTTTGGCGGCTGGATCTGGCCCAGCAGCGCCGTTGGTGGGGCGAGAAACCCCCAGCTCCGGAGGAGGCTTCGCATCCAGCCAGACACCAGCGTTGTACAGGGAGCGGCTGGGATCGTACCATTAGATGGGGCTATAGTTAAAGAATTAGGATTTGTAAATTGTATTTTGGACTCCAGTCAGGACTTGTCCAGGAGCAGCAGGTAAGTATTGGCCATCCCTGCCTCGGTCTCCCTGTCTGCTGCGGGGGGTGAATGCTTCTGGGGTGCGGAGGCATGGCAGGAGGGACGGGAGTCCCACAGAGCCTGTGGGAAGCTGTAGGCAGGAGAAGTTACCAAATTGCCTGTGTTCACTCCTGTTGTTCCAAAATTTATCCATCTTAATTCCCCTGTAAAACCCTCCGTTTTTCCATGGTGCAATATACACAGAGCACAGAAACAGGAAAGACCCCTGGCAAAGGCAGATGCCTGGTGCTCAGCCTCCCGTGGGCTCCTTTTGGCTTAGGAAAGACTCAGCCTCACCGATTTCTGACCTAAACCAGCTAACCGTTAAAGCTGCAGGTACAGGCTAAATGCTTAGAAAACAAAAAAAAATCCAACTGAAGACTTTGAAGCTCCAAAATGACACCAAGCCTAGCGACGCCTGGGGTCACCAGCATGGCTGTGGCGCTGGTGGGGGAGATGAGACACGGAGCAGAGCTTGCCCAGGGTTTGCCAAGCCACAGCGAGACCCCTTTGCCACAAGGCTGTCCTGTCTCTATTTCCACACAAGCTCAGGTGGCTTCACAGTGCACGAAGCGGCGCTGGAAGTGGAGGAGCTGGGCTGGCCCTCGCCGCAGCAGCAGCATTAGCATCTCTCCTACCACGGTACGGTAACTGCTGGATTATAAGCCATAAAACTGAACTGCTCCATGCCATCAGGCTGCCAAACACATCCCTCTTGATATTCCCTACTTTCCATAAATATTTTATTTTATTCCCAAGCAGTGTTCCAGTGAATTGTAACACCTTGCCCACGAGGAAGCGGGCAGGTCGCACCCGATGGACTGCGCCGAGGCTGCAGCTTGGTGCCGTGCTCCCGGACTTATGGGATGGGACCAACGTACACACCCATCTTTCCCCAGCCCAGAGCCGCACTTACCTGATCGCCACCAGTGCGAGCACAGCCACCGGCCTCCTCCCTGCACAGACTCACTCTGCGTAGCACAAATCCACTTCTGAGCACTGCAAATTACCGCCTAACAAGCGGTTTAGTTCCAGCCCTTTCCCTCTTCGAGGACACGAGTGCCCAGGAATAGCTGCCGGCTTTCTGCTCCCACAGCTGCTTCTTCTGGACAAAAGAAAAATCATAGAATCATGGAATCATTAAGGTTGGAAAAGACCTCTAAGATCATCAAGTCCAACTATCAACCCCACACCACCATGCCCACTAAACCATGTCCCTAAGCGCCTCAGCTACACGCCTTTTAAATGCTTCCAGGGATGGTGACTCCACCACTTCCCTGGGCAGCCTGTTCCAAGGACCACTCTTGCAGTAAAGAAATTTTTCCTAATGTCCAGTCTAAACCTCCTGTGGGACAACCTGAGGCCATTTCCTCTCGTCCTATCGCTGGTTACTTGGCAGAAGAGACCAACCCCCACCTCGCTACAGCCTCCTTTCAGGTAGTTGTAGAGCGCGATGAGGTCTCCCCTCAGCCTCCTCTTCTCCAGGCTAAACAACCCCAGGTCCCTCAGCCGCTCCTCATAAGACTTGTGCTCCAGACCCTTCACCAGCTTTGTTGCCCTTCTAAAATAAATTCTTTTCTTTCATTAAAATTTATAGGGGCAAGCCATAGATTTCAGATACATTTGCCCCACCAACACCATCACATCCCATCCCATCCCTGAGCCCGGGCTGGCAGCAGCAGCCCCTGTAAAGGCAATATAGGCACATGGCGGGCGCGGTGCCTGGGGCCCAGGGCACAGGCAAGGGGGGGCATCTGCAGGAGGAAAATTAAGTCCTTCCCTTACCTTAAGCAACAAGAAAGAAATTTTCTTTAAAGGTTGCCGCACCAGCAGGGGAACTTGGTCTTACTCTCTTTAAGTGACTATTGAACCGTCTCGGGCAGCTGCTGCCCTCCCAGCCGCGGCTGGTGCTGCAGCCCATGGAAACAAACTTCACGTTTCCCCAGGAATTTCCCAATCCTAAAACCAGGGCTGAACATTCTTTTTTTTTTACAGCAGGAGAAGGAAACCAGGAGCGACCTCAGCTCTAGAGGGGCCCTCCCGGCCCGGGGCTGCGGGGTGAGCATCTTCCCTCGGGGGGGGCGTGCAGGGACCCGGACCTGCGCCCGCGATGCGCGAGTCAACAGCCCGAGGAGAAGTGCCCGGCGGTCTTAAAGGTTAATTTGAGACACTGAGGGATCCCACTTTTCGAGGCTTGCTATTTTTTTTGGCTCACTAAGGCATAGTGCTTATCATGCAAGTCAGGTCGAGCAGGGCAGGCTGCTGCCAAAAACAGGTCACGGTGGGAAAACCGTTGGCCACAGCCTTTTCTTTGTGGCTCCGGACTCGCCACACAACCCCGGGCACTTGCGGGGGGTGTTTCTAGAGCACCAGCTAGTCCAGAAAGTTATTTTAAGACTTTATTTCTTTTGTTTTACAATTGACCGTTTAATCCCAAACAAAGGAAACCAGAGGAAAAGCCACAGCGCTGTCAGAAAGGGAGAGGATTTTGGCAGGGCTCGCAGCCTGCCACCTCCCGTTATTTGTGGGAATAAAACCATTTCGCCGGGCTGAAAGGAGGAAGGAGTGGGGCCCTCAGCCTGCACCCAAACCCTCCCCGCTCCCTCACCACCCCAGGGGGGAGGACATTTTGCAGAGCAAGGGCCACCCAGGTCTCCAGGAAGGAGGGAGCAGCCTGGCCGAAAGCCGCCATGCTTCGCCGCGCCAGTGCCCGGGCGTGCCCGAGCACACAGGGTATCACCCACGCTAACACCAGCTATTAAAAAACCCAGCTCTTTCCATCTTTTATAAAGTATAAATGGCCAGGTATGGACCAAAACGAGGAAGCACAAGGCTGTCTGAGCCGGCAGCGCCCGCGCCCGGCTGAGGGGGGCGAGCAGGAAAAGAAATAGGAAGCGGAGACAAAGAATTTCCGCAACATCCCCCAAAACCACTTCCCGCACGTGGGGAGCCAGGAAACATTTACGGGAGAGAAGCCCAGCCCGGGCTGAGCAGGGCCGGGGCCCCAGACAGCCTCCGGGGAAATAGATTAAAGCACAGAGAAATATATGGAAACTCACAGCCCACATCCACAGTAAAAATCCCACCTGACATGTGAAGAGCTCTGGATTTGGGGATGACAAACACCTATGTGCTACACCCTAGAAAACAGGTGGACCAAGCTCTCCAGAATCCATACCTACATCCCACCCCCAGCAGCAAAACCCTTCCCAACAGCCCAGTGAGGAGTCAGCCACCAGAACGCCGCCCATCCTCTCTGAGCCCGTGGGGACCCTCATTTCAACACCCCCCCTTTGCTCCAGGAGGAAAGCAGAGAGGCAGGTTACTTATGGGTTGAGAAATACCACGCACAGATAAATAACTCGGTCCCAACCCAAGGGGCAGAAAGGCTGGAGCCCCAGGAGATGCTTTTTAATTGCTTGCAGCAAGCCGGGAGGAGCTGGTGGCCACCCGGTGCGGTTCCCCGCATCCGACAGCACCAGGCGACTTTTCGCACGCCCCAAAAGCGCTGCTGACCGATGCACAGGTTTCGGGCAAATCGTAGGTAGTGTTTTTCCTGCTTCCATGGAAATTTTGGGATTTACCTGCGCTGTTAGGAAGCAGCGCTGCCCGGCACATTGGTCTCCCAGCCCCGCAGCCCCCGTTTGCTGCGGGCAGTCCCTGCGGCTGGGGGGGGCCGCGGCAGCCGCACAGGCCGCCA
>NW_009198359.1:272-4969 GCF_000690835.1 Fulmarus glacialis | reverse complement strand
GCGGGCAGTGCCTGCGGCTGGCGAGCTCTGCCGCAGAGCCAGGGCCTGGCACTACAAATATCTGACCCTTACGTGTTGGAAAGGTGTGTTGTCAGAGCATCTTTTTGAAAGCCTCTGTTTAGTACATGCACGTATGAAAAATTGTGACTGTTTTTTTTTTATATATTAAATTTATGCTCATTTTATGGGCTATTCGTTTTGTGTTTCTTCTGTTTTGTGTGGCTGGCGACCCCCTGCTCAAGGCTGCCTAATTAAAGATTTCATTGGGGTTTATTAAATAAGCCTCTTCCTATCAGACTCTCTAATATTTTTCTTTAGTTTATTCCTGTTACTCATCAGCTTCCCGCTGCCCAGGTTTGTTTACTCGGGGGCCCTTAAGTTTCGCCAGTGGCCAAATGCATCCAACACTGATGTGATGTTGGGAGCATCTCTCACGTGCGGGGTGGGACCAGCTGCCGTCATCAAAGACGGCGGGACACAGAACGAAACATGAGATTATGCCTTTTTTTTTCCACCGATCTGTTTGACAGTAGATGGTTAATGCCTGTAGACGAAAGCGCTTCGTTAGACAGCTCATTTATTAAGCATGCTCGTACGTGTGATTTCTCCTGTCCCCATACGTGTGACAAGGGAAGCTGATGAATCTATGGGAATTATTTAAATCAGCCACATCCCACACCTAAGACTTAACTATCCTGACAGGCAAAGAAGCGTTAATACCTACAACTTCCTGGCATTATTCCAGTGTCGCTACTGTACACCAAAATATTAATAAACCCTAGGGCAATAATGGTTAACGTTTTAGCTAGTTAAAAAGGTGGGGTTTTTTAAGCATTAATTTGTCAGGAAGATGACAAGATTATATGCATCGTCAGAAAACTAGCTCATTAAAACTGCCATCATGCAAATAGTTGGCCATGCTTTACTCTAATAGCATAAAGCAAGGAGGCTGCTCCTGACGGCAACTTACTGCAGCGTTGCAGCAGGAGGGTCTCACATTTGCAGCTTAGTTGAGAGGGAATGAATGTATGGCAAGAGGGTGGGATCTTGTGTAAAAAATCTAGGCTCAAGTGAGAGAGAGACGACATTTCAGCTGCTTAGTTTTGCTCAACCTATCGGCCAGGACATGCCAACTGTGAGCTGACAAGATTTGTTGCCTTTTAAATGTTCCCCTTTTCCTTTACGCAATGAACGGCAAAGAGGATCAACATGTTTAAGTCCCGTTTCTAAGTATAAAGATGCGATTGATCCCAGACGTACGAATCCTCACTAGCAAATACCCCTCCCACATCACCCCTAAGGCACCCGGCCATGCATATGAGTGAGACAAGAAGAGGTGAACCATGACTGAAAGTGCCCCCCAAGTCTTTACCTAGTGACCGAAGGATACCTCAAAGTTTCAACTCTAAGAGTAACCTCTAAGGGTTTATTTTAAACGCTTATTATTGTAATATATAATGTCCTGATACTGGGTCTGCACAGATTTTTCAGCAACCATGTTGCGCTCTGCTTGCACACTGTGCACCCAAGGACTACATTTATTTTTGAAGAAGCACACGCTGCATTTTTAGTGTTCGGTGGAAGGGCTCCGAGGTCCTTGGGGAAAAGAAATCCGGAAACATGGACTTTCAGACACGATTTGCTCTGCTACATTCCCTGTGCACGTGTGCGAGGAAGAGGAGCAGCCCGACATAGCAGCTACGTGAAGACTCAGCAGGTGCTGCGACTCGGGTGCCTGCCATGCAGAGAGGACCTAACTCTACTACTGGTCCCACTGGCACTGGATGGGAGGAAACTGGCTGCAGATAGGCACTTCCCTGCTTGGTCACTTGAGGGGCGAGCTGGGCATTTACTCTTTTTAAGTAAAACTGAAAGTTGCCCTTTCCACTCCCCTTCTGAGCGGCCAGGGCCATCAGCAGGGTCTCTGGTGCTCTCCACCGGCGCGCTGGGGCTGGGATGGGGAGGAGATAGGCTGTCCCAGCGCCAGCACGGCACCCTCGCTGCTCCGTCTCTCCTCAAAATTCGTGTTGTCAGGAGGGTCTGGCAGAGGGCAGCGCCTGCCACCGGGCAGGCACTGATTGCCTTTGCTTGACGAGAGCAGCAAAAATGCTCCTCACACAGAAGAAGCGCTGAGTCTCCAAGGATGAACCCGTAGCCTGCACCGCAGCTCACGTCTCGGGGCTGGGCTCCCCACGAGGCCCTGCAATGTGGTGACAGAGTGGTCGTCCCAGGAGGGCAAATCTGAATAAACAGTGTTTTTTTCTGCATGACTGCAGAGCTGGGTCCCAGAAGGGCTGTCCAGAACCACACCATATGCACCCAAGCCACCCCCACCCATCTCCTGAATTCTGGCCCCATTGACATGGCCCCATTGCCGCTGTCCTCCCCTCTGTGCCCAGCATCCCACCTCCTCCCAGAGCATCCTCACCAGCTTTTTTTTACCCCCGCCGGCCCTCCCTAGCGGCTTCCTCCGGCGCTGTGATGCTGGGATGCTGGGATGCTGGGATGCTGGGATGCTGGGATGCGGGATGCTGGGTTGCTGGGATGCAGGATGCTGGGATGATTGACTGCGGGATGCTGGGATGCTGGGATGCTGGGATGCAGGATGCTGGGATGCTGGGATGATTGACTGCCTGGTTTTGCTGCGAGCTGTTCAGTACCCAGGAGGAAAAAAGAGGGGGGACTGAGTCCCGGTGAAAAATATGACGGCAGCGAAGTGTTGTTATAGCCACAGCACCTAGTTATTAAGGAGAGGCAGGGAGAAGTAACATCTTTTATAGGACCAATTTATAGTGTTGGGAAAACAGGCTTACAGGCACAAGGCACCCTCTCGCAGGAGAATGTATGTGCTTCCTCTCAAGCGACATCCATTAAAGGGATGTATTTGGATGGGATGGTGAGGAGCAGCAGCACAAAATCCTAAAATAGACACGACAATGCTTCTTTCTGTCTGGCTCAGCTCGCACAGGAGTTTCTGCTGCTCCTCTAGCAACCTGCCCAAGAAGAGATGTTTTCCTCCAGCTCCGTACCCGTCTCCATCCCAAAGCTGGCCCAGCGTGGTGGGATCAGGCTGCAGAGCCGTCCCTGCCGTCCAGCTCAGCGCTCTGTGTCATTTCTGGAAGGTTTATACATACAATATCCCCCTCACACGGCTGCCATCCTTCTCCTCTCCCCTCGTCAGCCTTTGCATTGCATGTGTAAATTCAAGGGATGACCACAGCGGGAAATTTCACAGCCCAAGGGGTAGGAAAATGTCCAGGGAAAACCCAAATCGCAAGGCAGGGAAATTAGGGGGGGTGGGAGGGGGAGGTGATAGCTGCTAAAGTCTGACTTAGGAAGTCAGGCAGATAACTAAGTGAGCAAACACAGATAGAAGAAAATGAAAGACCATTTTCATCTTGCCTCCAAAATCCTGTCCTTTTATATAGCTAAATTCTGTGGCAGGAGGGAGGTGGGATGGGGAAGGGGCTGGGAAGGCAGGAGATAAGCAGCACAGTGCAACTGGAGGTCCCCGAGGGGGACTGCAGAACACTGCGGTGATATCCAGCTTTCCTTTCCCTGTCTCACTGAGCTATATAGTTTACTGTATGGTTTTTTTTAAACTCGGGTGCGATATCTGTGATTCCTGGCCCGTCCCTTGCAGACCCCATCAATCCCTGCCCATCAGGACCCGCCACCCCTGACCCAGCGCGCAGCAGCACCTCAGCTGTGCTCCCACACAAAGGACTGCACACCCCCTGCCACGCTGAGGCAAGCCAAATATTCCTTCCTTTGATTTGTTTCAGACATACCAGCCATAAACCTCAGTCCTTGGCCTCTTGTTTTCATTCGATGAGACCGACTTAGAGGAAGGAAGGGATCCAGCTTCCACGGTGCTAGGCAGCCTCACACGTCCGCTGAGCAAACACCCTCCGTTTCTCCCCCCGCTACCCAAAATCACCTCCCCATCCCTTCACCTCCTCTTTTGCAGCCCCGGTTGCTGGTTTCTCCGGGTGAGCCACCAGCGCTGGGTGCTCTGGTAAAACTGCAATGGCCTCCGCCGTCGCACGGTGCCTGGCATCACAGTGGCCGGAGCCCAGCCAGGCGGGTCCTGGGATGGCTGCTGCCCTCAGGAGCACTGCCAAAGGGGCGAGCTCCTGCTAAAACCACCCGCCGGGCTCAAGGTATTCCACACTTTTGGAAATGGAGCCCTGAGTTCTGTTAAATCACTTTTTTCCCTGTGCACAGGCACCCTATTACCCCTCTGAACTGACTCTGCACCCCAGGCAGCCTTCCTCCCAGATAAGTCCTTTACCCCCAATTCTTTTTGTCTTATTGCTAAAAGAACAGAAAACCATCCAAAATGCCCCGTGCACACCGAATAGCCAACCTCAACTCCTCGCTAAATTCCTCAGTATCACTGCTCCCGGAATAGATGCATAACAGGCAGGAGCAATTTTTGACTACTTCAGCAAAGAATTAATCAATCAAAGAGGATTTTTTTTCTTTTCCTTCTTCCTCATCTTGTAAAATATTTATTATTTTCTGAAATGCAGAGATGCAGCAACAAATTGAAGCTGAGAGAGCCATTGCCTCATTCGACGGGGTCTGAATTCAGTCCCTTATGTCCAGTGAAGCTGCACAGCCTCATTGACTGCGAGCCGTCAATCACACGTAAAACGTATGGCCCTTCAATACCTGCCCTTCCCTCCCGAGAT
>NW_009198359.1:0-234 GCF_000690835.1 Fulmarus glacialis | reverse complement strand
AAAGTGAGGGCTGGTTGGAGAGCAGGACTTGGCCAGATCCCTGCCGGCGTGCTGCCCGCATCCTTGCCTTGCTGGTAAGAGGAGTAGCAGCTGTATTAGCCGGCAGAGATTTTTTTCTCACCACGGCTGTGCCTCCAGCGTGGCTCCAGTGGCACCCTTTCACGTGGATATAGGACTAAGGAGAAACCTTAGTCTGGGAGAAACCTTTTATTATAGAATCATAGAATCATTAAG
>NW_009198358.1:6111-22371 GCF_000690835.1 Fulmarus glacialis | reverse complement strand
GGGGGTGGGGGTGGCAAAAAAGCAGCGGGGTGTGGTTACCACTGGTCTTTCTTGAGGCAACTTTTCCAGAAAGGCCATTCAAGTTCCTGGCAGGTTTTGAAATCAGGAAGGCTAAGCAATACCTCAGCAGGCAGAAGACAAATAGGTTGTGAAAAAGTTTAACAAGTCGTTGTGCGCGGTGAATTTTAATGTAAAATAAATTGTTTCAAGTGTTTGGATCTTAAAAAACGATGAGGTCCTTGAAGCATGAAATACAGACATGTTTGTGTTTGTACAATCTTTATGGACCTCCCAAACTGTCTAAATTTGGACACAGGCTGACAAGTCATATTCTGGCCTAATAAAGCTTCCCAAATCGAGGAAAATTCCCGAAAGACAAGACCACCGTTTTCCAATATAGAAGACTGGAAATACCACACAAACAGCAAAAATCTCAGATTAAAAAAAAACACAACATCACAACAAAACAAAAAAACACCCAAAAGCCACAACCAAAACCAAACGGGCATAAACAGGGCCTATGGTAACCATGGGCATAACTTGTCTGAGATTTACTGTTATTTATTTGCTCACAAATTTGTGAGGGTTTTTTTTTTTTTTATAGTTTCTAGCTATAATGTTTGAATTAAGAGTATGGCAAGCTTTTTATCTGAGTGCAGGAAATGGGCCTTCACATGTGAATTATTTTAAAAAATATATTTTACTATTTATTCTGCCTAGTTTGGCCTTGAACTTTTTAATTTTCCCGACCAATTTTTTTTTTAAATTTTGTATCCCCCCCTTTTTTTATACCAAATAGGTCAGGTTGTATTTCCTTACGGATTCATTATATTTTTCACTACATGATGCAGTAAGAGGCGTCTAAATGAGATTAAAAGTTACTCAGTCAAACCAGAGTCATGTTTGAGCATAGATTTAAATAAATGCAGTCAGAATAAATTTGTTCTTTACTTGTGTTAAGTCAATCAGCTTTTATCTGAAAGACATTTGATAACTTACTATGCAAAAGAATGCAACTGAAGCTTCATTTCTGGTTTCAGATAATGAATGTTTTTGGTTCCAGCTAAGATTTTTGCTTTATTACTATTGCACAGTTTACAATTATAATGTTAAGAAATGTTTTCGGTAGATGTCTTAATTACAGCAACTAGTGCTTGGGATGAGCCTGCTTCATTCTGTTGGCAACAGAGGCCCACAATTACTATGCGTAAATATGAAGGTTTTCAGTTTCTCATTTAGAGAATTGTCTTGGTTTCGCCTGGGATAGAGTTAAATTTCTTACATAAACATGCCTTCAGAGTAATGGTTTGGTTTTGGGGTTGTTTATTGAACCTGGATTAGAAAGCTATCGGGCCATTAAGAACTGTTTATTGCAATTCTGCCAGTGAACCTGTTGGTAATTGGTATACATTTGAGAGATTATTTCGGAAATATTTATGGGACCATCACAGGTCAACTATTAAATGGGACAAATGTGAAATCCAGTCAGACCATCACCATCAAAATGATATTACCTGTGCACTGCTGCAAGTTAGGTTTTCAGTGTCTCTATAAAGGACTCAGAAGCAGAGAAATTTGCCAATCTACACATAAAGCATCTCAATCCCACAACATAAAACTGAGAAAAGAATTTTCCAGACTTTCATTTCAACGATAAATATTAAGCACTACAATATCACATCTACCTGACAACACCACAACAGCTGTGTCCCCGTAAGATGTTGATCCTTCAAAATTCAACCCTCGGTTCTTCTTTTGATTCCAGTAAGAAGTGTACGAGGGCTTTGGTGCTGGAGCTGGTCCCACCAAGGCTGCCTGCCACCTTTCCTTCTCTGATTCCTGTCTCTGAAATACTCTTCAGCTGGAGATAGGAAGAGGGGCAGGGGTTTTAGAAGGAGCCATTTAAAAAGCAGTGGGCAGTGGGTGTTAACTGTGACAAGGCTCAGGAAAATGGTGGAAAACAATACTGATAACCAAAAATGGGATTATTTTACTCTCCTCCGACAAGGGCCAGGAAAAATTGCTTCAGATGCAAGTTACGATTCTCAAGTCTTTCGGGACACACACTTAGCAGTAAAAAGTGCTTGAGTTTAAAAGAAAATATAAAACAGTTGGCCATGTAGAAATTTAATATGAATAATGTTATCTGTACTCTGTAAAATCTGAGTGTTGTCAAAGTGGCATTTGAGATTTTCTGCAGGACTAATTAACGGCTAGGAAGGCCTCTATAGGCTATGCTTATTTGCATGGTGTTACATACTTAAGTAGTCCCAGGAAGTTCCGTTGTACTGACTGGCCTTGGGAGAACAGGTTGGCTTTACAGGGGACCTCTCTCCAAACGATGAACCCCTCTAAGACTGGAGGCACTGAATTTAGTATCCCAAGATATTAAGTTATCTTTAATTTAATAAAAGATATTTTTAAAAATACTGGGATATTAACTAGAGTTAATATCCCAAGACTTATGGTTCAGAATTGGTGACCATTAAAGTCCCCCTAATTGTTAGTTACCAGGTTATTGCTGCCTGTGATATTATGAATTATTGGTGTTACTGTGTGTACTGATATTTAGGCTAATACGGCTGGAGACTCATAACTGTCTGCTTTCTCAATGCCATATGAAAACTCAGGTCTCACAGTAGAGCCCTCAAATAAGTCTATAGAACTAAATTCAGGTTATATCCAGCCTGTCTTCTTTTAATTAATGATCTGTAAACACTTCCTGAAACACTAAATTTTACTATAAATCCTTTGACCTTTATTTTTCATTGTTACATAATAATGTTTGCATATTCAATGTCTATCTTGCATTTTTTTCCCTTTCTATTTTTCATTTTACATGAAAATGTTTGTGGCTGACAAGTAAAATAAATCCCATCTCAGAAGTGTTCTCATTCCAATAGAGTTTAAAGACAAAAAAATTAACTAAACTTTCATTGCAAATAAAGTTCTTACATTCATTTTTACACTGTTTCTGTCCATCTACTTACCTCTTTTAATGTAATAAGATGCAGATTTTGATTTTTTAAAATATAAACATTAAAAAAAGACAATTCTGATACCACTATCTATCTTTCACAGGATTAAACCCACTTTAAATTCCCAAACCACTTACGCAGCATTAGGGGAAAAGTATACAAATATTTCCAATACTCAGGAAATACAACCTTAACACACTGCAGCAGTAAGAGCTGACCATAAACTCCCCTAAATTTGTTTAGCTCTGAAATACTTACAACATTTCTGGTCAAAGTCGATCTTTTTCAGTCCCACAGATCTAACAGCCTAGGTGTCCGGGGAACGTCCATGTATCCATACCATACCTAGCCATCTCTGTGCTTAAGACAAGTATTATTGTTACTTTGGGGTTATTTTACCGTTATTTTTATAGGTGCTGTAAAAAGGTTGCAAAAACGAGTCCTCCTATAAAGTCGCCAATCCAAGAAGGTTGAGAAGTGTTATGATAAATGGCTTTAGCAGAGGCTTCGGAGGTGGGTGGGGTAATCAGTTTCTATTTCCTCTCCTGATTAGCCCTGTGCTTCTGTGGAAGAAAACACCCCTAAGACTCATAGTAAAGCAGGTTTTTTTATAGTCTGTTAAAAAACCCCATGTATTTATATATATGTGTACGATATGCATATACTATCTATGCATATACTATATAGACTATAGTATATATAGACACATACTATATGCTTTCTCTTTCTCCTTCTCTCTAGTATTATATATGATCAAAGCATCCTAGCCTGTCTAGTGAAAATACCTCTACTGTTTCCATGCGAAGAAGAAATCTCCAAGCTGGCAGCTGTCTTCACGACACACGCAGCCGAGCAGCTACCTGCTGTAGCCAAGTAGACGGTGATGAACACATGCATTGTCTATTTTAGATCGCAAAGCATAACCTGGGAGAAAAGCCAGATGGAGTTCTGCACATTGACAAAAAACATCTCCTCTCTGCTTCTCAAACAGCTATTGAAAAACTGAGGACAATCCACTTTTTAAAGCTGTTGTGAAGATTAAAGAATGTGAGTGTGCTCAGGCACTTTGGGGATTGTTTTGATTAGTATATGTAATTTTATTCATATTTTTTCAGTGATAGAATGGTTCTTAAAAAAGGAGCAGGAGATTTGGGATTAACCTCTGAATTTTATTGAACTAAATCAATAGAGGTTTTGTTTGTACGAACCTCAGTAAGGCAGGGATTCCACTCTTGACCGTAGAAGTAGTTTCTCATTATATATTAATTTATGATACATCGAATTGGAACTTAAAACCCCCTATAAAGGAACAGCCTGCTAATAAACAGTATGGCTCTGGGTAAATTAAGTTGAGCACTTGCATTCTGGGAATTTTTGCAAAATGTTTATCTTTAGAAACAGCTTTAAAAAGTGCCTAAGGCTATCAAGCGTGCTGGGCTCAGCAATAAGGAGAGGAATACAGATACATGCAAACCGACTTCGGTTCTCTAAACAGGAGAAGGAGAAAAAAACCACGTTGAAACTTTGATCTTCACAATAGTGCAACAAACTTCCTTTCTGTATTGTATGTGAATTTATAAATAAGACTTATTATTGACTAAGGGAAGTTGATGCAATTCTCCAAGCAATGGGTCTTGAGATAAGAGTTTTGGCTACTGTATCTTCTGCTGGGCTGCTTACCTTCCCATTTTTGCAGTACGACTTAAATTACTCCAGCAGTAAGCCCTGGAAACAGTCAATTTTCTGAAGGCTTATGGAAAACACAGACTACAGTATTTCCAAGTATTTGTAAGATGTGTTGGAGGTATGTGCATTAAAGAATTGTAAATGTTTAAACGTGAAGTGGTTTTAATTCTAGAGAAAGATAGAAAACTTTATTAATTTAAAATACAAAGAAAAGCCACTCTCTCCTCCCAGGCACTCCCTGACTCACAAGCAGTTTCACAGAAGGCTTCTGGCTTTTGAACCAGTATCCTCCAGTCTTCAGAAAGAGGTTACAGAGCAGAGAGTGACTTCAGCTCACACTGCAGCCATCTGGGATCTCCGCAGGATGGGAGGGACAGAACTTACCTTCTCCTGGTTCCTGTGTGACAACCTGCCCTGGATGAAGGGAGAAAGTTGGCCTTGATCCCCATTTATAGCACACTAACAATGTTACATCCCTAAACCATGAAGGCACCCTGGTGCCTGGAAAAAAACCAAACCACAAACCTTGGCAAACGCAAAACAGGCACTTCAAAGGCTTTGAAGTGACAACCCAAACAAGTACACATGTATACGTGTGTGTGCGTGTATATATTATACATACATATATATATACATATACATATATATGTATATGTATAAAGAGTGAACAAAAATGTTAGCTCTCCAGCCTTATTTTTTGAGGCAATTCATGATTTTTATGCCTGTGGCTGGCAGCATGCACAACTTCTGCAGTAGCTGAAACTAATATTCTAGAGGCTGAAACTAATATTCAAGACACAAGCTGCAGAGAAGAACATGCTGTTGGTCCAGAGTGAACAAGCGGTGGAGCCGCTGGTGCTCAGCCGGGCAGGGGTCAGCAGTGAGGCTGCAGACTGAGCCAGGCCAGCGGCATGCGAGGCACTGCATCAAGGTGGAATATTGCACCCAAGGCCAGTTTTCAAATTTGTATTAAAAATTCACTGTAATGATTTTAATTGAATTTAAAAAAGGAAAGCACTGTACTTCTGGGAGGAAATATTTGAGGAAAATAATTTGGGTAAAATAGGGCAAATATTTGTAACAAATATTTCTAGCAATGGGATGTATAGAAAAGATGAAAAATTTCTTACCAGAGTACAGACACCAAAGAAATTCTTTTATTTAACATGGCGCTCATATTCAGTCTCTTGTGTGTGGTGCTACTGCTATCCTTACACCTCTCATCTTCTTTTTCTAGAAGAAAAAAAAAAAATCTAATTACTGAAACATGCAGGCCCAAACCAAAAGCAATAAATGAAGAAATCAGCTTGATGCATCTCGCAAAAGATGAGCTCACATACCTTGGCTTTAGGAGCTGGTATTGCTGCATATCTACTCTCAATTAAGTTGACTTCTTCTCTCATTAAACCTGTTCAACTAGTCCTGTTTGTTTATTTTTTTTCAATACAGTAATTTGAATGTTAATTAACTCTTTGAACTTCAACAGCTATATTTCTACTAGCATGTTAACATATATACATGTACTTAATTTTTCCACTGTGTTTGCTCAAGATGGAGGCTTTAAACAGATGCTGGCAAGAAACAAACAAAAAATGGAAGATTCATTCAAATGTGGCCACCAAAACTGTAAATTCTGCATGTGACGTTTGGACTGGGTTCACCTTATTTTTTTAGTATTTGCCACTGAAACTGCCCAATACAGCTGGACAAAAGAAAAGATTCCTAAAATCCAAACTAGCATACGTGCATCCAGTTATGCATTTTAATAAATATTAGTAGTAAGTAAGTAAGTATTAGAGCAGAGCTTCAATGATTCTTCCTAGGCATTTTTCATCACTCAACTTTTAAGATTCTTGTTACAAAACATATCCACATAAAGTTAGTTTCATTAGAAGCAACTTCAAGTAAATTAATTGGAACCCTTTGGGGCAGAATTTGCCTGTACAAGCCTACCCTCCCTCATTTCCGTAAATCTTTCTTACTTTCCTTCCCTACATGTTAAAGTCTATGTAGCTATACTCTGGCTATCACTTTTTATCATGGCTCATTTATAACACAACAATAACTCAATCTCCAAATGCTTGGTTAACAGTGAACACCTGGAACAAAAGACAATGTGGATGTGAAAAGTTCCAGTGAGCCCGTACCTGGAGACAGATAAGAGGCAAAGATAGTTGCAGACTTCAAAGTCTTCTCTTTTTCTTTGTCTCTCTCCTCCATTTCTCTCCAGTTCTCCCATTTGCAAGGCAGGATGAGCTGAGCCCAAAACATGAGCTATGGGAAGCAGAGGCTACTGTCAGACTTCTCATTTAATTAAAGGAGAAACGATAATTAGGATGGTTTCTAGCCTAAACAATACTAAAAACCGAATTCATAATTCCGGCGCTAGGCAGACTGCCAGTTTTCAGACAATTCTTTCTTATGCTAAATTTTAAATGCAGAATCATCCCTGACTGTTAATGCAATAGTCATCTGTTCCCGCCGTGGATACATCTATAATTTTCAAGTTTCAGATAGCAGTCGCAGGCATTCCCAAGCAATAAACAGGTCAGTGTTCTGATACGAATGACTCAGATATTTAAATAAAACAAAAAAAAAGAAGTAGTTCTGTTACGACCAATTCCCACACAATGTTTATTTGTTCAGCGCTATTTAACCACACACGCACAAAAGGAAACTACATTTTGTTCTCAAAGAAAGCTACCATAGCCACAGACATCAGTACCTTGGCTCAGAGTCCCGGTAGGGCAATTCAGGCGGCTCACAAATATTTTTCCCAGCCTGTGCAGGGCTGAGCAGTCTCAGAGAGCTTTGACGAGGTTTTTAAGGCCAGAATTAGACCGCTGTGCACACAACGCAGCTGGCATTTTTGTGGGCAGTAGGTGGCAGGATTCTGGTTTAAGATGCATCGTTGTTAAATACAGTTTTCAATACAAAAACCCAAAGACACCGGTACCTGAATATTGAACTGCATGAAATTGCTTCCCCCTCGCCAGGTAGGACGGTCTCGCTGCCGGAGCAAGCTGTTATTTCGCTTGGCCAGAAATGCACCTCAGCGATAACCTGACCTGAAAGCACCCTCCTGTACGCAAAAACAAAGACGCTTCCTGCTCCTACGTGCTTTGCATTTATGCCAACAGGCAACATGACTCACTCTATTTACTTTTAAAGTGTGCTTTCCCTTCAAAATGACTCCGGCTGACCTGGCCTGGATGGATCCCTCCCACTACCACGACCAGAGCCGCGGTGGTGCACAAGCCCGCGTGCTGGAAGACCCACAGATCTCAGCAGTGTGTAAAACTGGTCTGTGCTGGACTCGTTTTTCTTTTTACTCTGTTTCTCTAAGGTGAAGCTGCTGTTGTGCGGCTCGGAGGTTATTCCCGTAAGGCATTGGCGTTACTCATCTTACACACACGGGCTCCTGATGAAAGCAACGGCACGTGGCAGGAGGACCTCGCAGCGCAAAGGCGACTGCGGAACCAAGTCTGAAAAACACACCGCAATCTAAAAAATACCTCTGTTACTTCTCTGTTCCTTTCTCCTCTGCTATATATAAAAACATTACTCAGAGCACGTTTCCGCCAGTTACGACCTTTGCCAACATCGCGCCGGCCTTTCGGTGAAGCTGTGGTGGCGCAGGGCAGCCGGCTGCAAAGCGATTGCCTGGGCTGGCTGAGTTTGGGCTCCGTGGAGCTGCAGCATCTGCCCCGTGTTCGGCTGCCACTTCGGCGCTTGAGACACCGCGCGAGCTTTCCCCTGAGAGAGGGAGAAAAAAATAAAACCCAGATGGAGTCGCGGAGCAGCTGCTGATGGCCAAAAAAGCCGGGGCTGCTTTTGCAGGCTGAAGCAGATAGGCTTTAGGCAAGGCTAAACAGAAATCAGGAGATCATCACTGCGTCCTCAAGCCTTGCTTCAAAGCTGGGGTTTTAAAGCATTTTCAAGTTTGAAGGAGAGATTTTTTTTCCCCACTGTGCAATCAGAGAGGATAAACCAGCATCAGTTGACATGAAAATATATTTTTCAAATACTCCCGGTGCCTCACATAGGCTTGGGTGGCAAAAACGTTCCTATTCAAAGTATCTGGAAACACCTTACAATGTTCAGGCCACTAAAGCTTGGTTTGTGGACAGCTATTGAACCAGCTTCGCTCGCAGTTCCACCTTCCCCCTGCAGCCCTCACTTTAAGAATGTCAAATTCATAAATGCACAAAATCTGGGAGGCTTCTAGTGTTGCTTCAAAAGAAATCCTCAGGGAAAGGCCTTTCTCTAAATGCTTTCTTACCTACATATTTACATTTCAGTGAAGACACTGTATAAGTCACCCAAATGGTAAGCTTCGCCAATCACGCTGCTGCTTTAGTGTTCGCTTGAAACCGAGTTTTGCTTTCAAGTTCAAGATGAGACGATTTTCTCTTCCTGCACGCAGCTGCCAACCGCTTCTTGAGCCTTCTGAAGCGCGGCACATTTCCTTTGCGGGGAGAGGGGAATTTCCACTTTTCAAAGCACCGAGAGCCTCCCCGCACCCCAGTCTATCCCCCGGTTACTGTATCCAACCTCTCAGAAGACCCACAAAAAATGTGAAATGCTAACTTGTTTGGCCCCTTTGTATTTATTCGGTTGCTTTGTCCATTAGCTGTACGTGTCTGAACCTCCCTGTCCTCCCCAGAGCAGGCACAAGGGGTTAACATGAGCACCGAACTGCAAAAGGGAGCCCAGCTTCTGGTTTGCTTCCCTCCTCACTCCCCAGTTCTGAATAAATCAGCACCAGTGATTGCCGCTGACTTTCCTTCCCAAAATGAGAGCCCTGCTAGTCTTTGGAGACTTACGCCTACTCATCCTATTTCTTTTACTTTATTTTTATTAGGACGGTAGAGCTGGCACACGCACCGCACTGTTCTGTTTCGGCTTTGCGATGCTGCTGTTCATGTGCACGCAAAGGGACGAGGTAGCGCAGCTCCCGGAGGGCCGGGGAGGAGCCGAGTCACACACTTGAGAGAAGCTGCCTTTAACTCAACAGTTAACAAACCATGCTGAGCAAATCAGAGATTACAGGCTTATAAACGTGTAGGAAACTGTGTTTGTAAATACATAAGGAATTTGTAAGTGCAAATTCATATAATTATATGGTCTATATATGGCACATAACCCACAATATATAATTAATATAGGATTAATAACTGTACGATTATGCACAATTGTATAATTTATAATTATGTCATTTGTAATATAAAACCCCATTTATTTTACCTGTATGTAATATAAACATTTCAGAAATTTTATAATAAAAATTTTACTTGGTAAAGCCAGCGATGAGCTTTCTCTGCAATTCTGGAAAGTACTTGTTACTTGAAATCTACACAACGCAGTTAAAATCTAGTTTATAGCTTCAGCACATTCCATGTGTAAAAATTTTGCCTATAAACAAGAGTTTCCAGAAGGAACGTGCCTGGGCCTTATTGTTTTGCTCCTCAAACAGGAAAAGTATTGTATCGCGGGCATCCTCAGCAGCTGCCCTAGGGAGGGCGATTCTGAGATACGCCCTTCAGGCATCTGGCTTGTCACAGTAGTTTCTCCTAAGCTGCTGCAATTTACCCAGTTTGGGAACGTGCCAAGGTGCAAGTGTAAAACAAAACACAAAAAGAAAGGGGAGAAAAAAAGCAAGGAAAAAAGCAAGAAGAAAGAAAAAAGAAAGAAAAAAAAGAAAAAAGAAGAAAGAAAAAAGAAGAAAGAAAAAAGAAAGAAAAAAGAAAGAAGGAAGAAAGAAGAAAGAAGAAAGAAAAATGAAAGAAAAATAAAAAGAAAAATAAAAAGAAAAATAAAAAGAAAGAAAAGAAAAGCACTTCAAGGTTTTCGTTTTTAAGCAGTTTTCTTTATTTCGTTACTTTGCACATTTCTTCCCACCTGTCTTCATCACATACAAAGCAGCCAAACTTGCCTAGCATCTACACTGGTGGCAGAGGAGCAGGGCTGAGCTTTGATGTTGTGCTCTGGATCTGTGCAGCTTCATGTGGGGAGGAAAACAAACCCTCAACCATTTCTGCTAAACTGACTTTCATCCTCAGGGTGTAAGCGCTGGGCTGCGCGGCCCGGCGGGGGACCTCAGGAGGGAAGAAGCAGCCCTGTGCCCTTCCCAGAGCAGCATCCCTGCAGCCACACCACAGACACACAGACTTGTTTCCAACGCCTGAAGTATCGAGGGGCTTTGATTTGGGACCATGCATTTGGGGCCTGGAAGCTCCACAAATTAAAAGAGATTTTTTTTTTTTTTTAATGCAACCTGTTACCTCTCGGGAGAAACACCATTTTTAGAGATGTTCTCGCAGAAACCACTGACACCAATGTCATGGGGAGCTGCCTCTGGTCTTCACCTTATGGTCTCAGGTGTTGGTTTACTGCAGGAACATACAGTTGGGGAAAAACAGGACAAGGCAGAGAGGAGAAATTCTGCAGCGAATTATACATCTTCTGCACAAAATACAGCTAGTTTATTCACAGCTGTAGTACTCTTACAGTCTCTGTATTTGCTCTCTGGTATATGCGATACAGAACAAAATAATGCTTTAAAAATATTAGGGGTAAAATTAACAAATACACAGAACATTAAGGAAGACTCTTTTTGTGGGAACTAGAACAGGAGCTTCATTTAAACTGATGGAAGCTGGAGTCCTGCCTATCACGCTGACAAGAAACACGGGAGCATTAACCATACCCGATCGGACACCAAGCCTGTGGACTACTCCGCACCTCGCCGGTATTGCTATAATTTCACGTTCCTTTGGAGTACAGATTTCAGCTGCTGTAGTTCATGGATGATTACTGCTGAGCTGGATACCAACAGCCCCCTCGCCTGTCTACTTCATGTGCTTGCACTGAAGTCCTGCCTTGGCGACTGGCTCCCTGTGGACATCAGCTACTGCAGGCTGGGGGCTTATTTTAGGGGTGAACAGCCCACCCAGTGTTCGCAGCGTGAAAGAAAAAGGCATGCAGAAGTTATCCTGGTTTCTTCCCTTTCCTTCATTCAACGTCTCTCCTCTCGGCTGTCTCATCCTTCTCTGCCGAAGCCCTCTGGAAAGATGACGGACGATGCAGAGCACCCGCACGTGCGGCCGTCCCGCCCGCGCGAGCACATCGCTGTGCTCCTTCCCAAAAGGACGTCGGGTAGCGAGCGACGACAACCGAGTCCCCTCCGCAGTCTTCAGCCCAACCAAACCCGAGGACTCTGCACGATCAGGTTGTTACGGGGCTTTCGCTAGACCAGGCGGAGCGGTTTGCAAGCCCAAACTGTTGGCTCTGAACTGGGGACTCACTGGGCACGGGGAGGGTGTCGGGATCCAGCTGGGCAGGCTCTGCCCACCGCCGCAGCCAGCCCTTCCTCTCCTCTGCTTTCTGAGGCCCCTTTAAAAATCTTTCAGGGAGGCAGAAGAACAATTCTTACGCCACGGTTTACTTGTCCCAGTATCCTGACAACCCCTGGAATTGTTCTGACTCAAAAAAAAAAAAAGGCTTTGATTCACTAGCTTGATAAATTATTTTTATCTAGTGCTTACACAAAGTTTCCTCTAAATTTTGTCTATTGAAATTGTATCAGCAAATTCAGTCTGTTACAACTCCAGTGGCCATTCCAACTCCCCATCCAAGGAGCTTTCATTCCTAACGTTTGCAGGGAAATGCCTAGGTCTGGATAAAAATACACAATTCGGTGACTGGAGAAGTTACCGCTTATCAGAACCAGAATTAGATGACTGCATGACATGCTTTTTGAACCCTGAATCTACCGCCCTCTCAGGACATGTATTTCTTTTGTCTCTTCTTTGAGGAAGCCATCTGAAGGCCATCTCAAGTGCAACTTGAGACAGACAGACAGACACACAGGGGGATGATACTTGGTAAACCTGTTTTTTCACATGCTACCTAAAAATTAGGATTTATTTGTCGTGCACAACTAACAAGCACTGGCTGGAGTTGAAAAGGCTGCCCTGTGCCGGCATTACTATTGCATTATTACCCAAAGGGTATTTCTCAGTGTCAAAACAGCCACACTGTTTCCTCTTTTAAAATACGTATCTGTGGACCAGAGGTGGGCACAAAGTGTTTTTGTGTCCAACCCCAAAGCTCCACAACAGCCTGCGGGTCTCACGAAGCAGCAGGTTGGCCCAGGGGTGTGCAAGTGAGCTCCCCTCGTTCTTCAGCTCATTCTCCTCATTAAAAACCAGCTGAAACAGCATTTCACACGTGTGTGCACACAGCCAACCTGTAAACGTCAGGGCTGGGAGAATGGTTTTACTCCATTAGCCGCCCTCTCTAACAGACTACCGTGCAGCACCATCAGAGTTCAAGGTAAATTATGCTTTTCTCAGCAAAAATCCTCAGCAGCACGTCTCCACAGCAACCTCACATACAAAACCAGAGAGGATAACGCAAGGGACCATTTACTGGTACCTCTCGCGCACATTAGAGCATGCATTGTGAACATGTGGTTTCTGGTTTGAGGTGCTGCAATTAAACCAGGAGAAAGCAAAGCAATCAGTGTAGGCTCTGACCTGTCATGCTAGGTGTGTGTTAAACACATTGGCATTAGCATGCCAATTATCCGTGAGAAAAAACGGCCTGTAAAGCCTCCATCCCTGTCTTTTCCTAGAGGGGTAAAAAAAAAAAAAAAAAAGTAAATGTACTTTCCATGAACTTGCTAGACTTTGCCTATATCTCGCGGCATTCGATTTTTTTTTTCCTGTTTGCAGATTTCTAACAGGATTTTCAATGGAAGTGCAAGCCACTGCTTCGCAGGTGTAGGACTTTGAACGAAAGGCTTGCGTCTCTTCATTCTCCTCTGTGTTTTCTTGGAAGCCGTTCACAGCTCACCAAAGGTTCATCGGCTGAGAACGGCAGCGCTTTGTCACGGAGCAGCCTGACCCGGCGGGATCAGGGATACCTTCCCCACAGCGGGCTCCCGCCGCACCCTGAGCTGACTTCCACAGCCAGGAGCCTGCGAGTGCCCCCCTCTGGGATGCCAGCCGGGGGCGACAGCCACCGCACCCCCGTGGAGAGCCCACGTGGAGAGCCAGGAGAGCTTTGCTCGCATAGCCCCTGGCTCCCCGGGGCACCCCATATACCTTTGGGTGAGGTGTACCTTGCTAAGCAGCTTTCCTGGGCAGTCTCGTGACGGAGAACAGGGTTGCGAGACAGTGAGGTGAGTGCAGAGAGACAGCGTGAGAGTACACGCGCGTGTGTGTGGGTTTGGGGGCCGGGGGTTGTGCCGTCTTCCCCACGTGCAGCTGTGACCTTGTCCTGGCCGATTTTGATGTCGTTCTCAGGCTCGTGCCCCACTTACCCAGTAGAACCGGGTGCGATTTACTAGGTGTTGGCCTTAAACAGGCTGTGCAAAAGAAATCTTGAGGTTTGAGGCACTTCTCAGCCCTGCTCTTTCTCCCTCCCCACCCTTGTTCACGGGAAATCTTACTCGCAGCGTAAAATCTTGATCTGACGCTTCTTTCGTGGTCGCTTCCTTGCCCGTTTTATGACCTGTACCCAATGCTGCGTAGAGACCTCTACCGTAGAGCAAAGACTGCATTTGCTGTGCTACAGCGTTGGTGTGTTATTAACTGTATTACACTTCTGCAACATGAGTTTAATAAACTGAAATGCAAAAATATTTCTCTACCGTTTAACAGGAGTAATTTCAAGCTGTGGTAATACAAGGTCTCAGTTTTTATCTGCGATTTCAGCATCGTGAGATTTACTGTTTGCATATAGGTTAATTCACATATGAAGACGCTGAGCAGCGCAGAAGAGATTGATTTTGTGCTTATTGGATTCACCATCAGCTTCCAGATAACGCAGAAAGGCGGAAGGCTGCTTTGGCCAGTAAATTGGAGGAACTAATTGGATACGCTCTTTCATCGGGAAACAGCATCGAGTTCTGAGCATCACACTTTGAACAAGCAGCTGAATTTTAGTCGGGAGAGAATTGGAGGAACTAATTGGATACGCTCTTTCATCGGGAAACAGCATCGAGTTCTGAGCATCACACTTTACAAGCAGCTGAATTTTAATCGGGAGAGAGTTCATAAAACCATCAACCTCGGGGACTGAAGGAGTGGATCTCATCAGAAGCTGCGGGTGACGCACAAATCAAAAGCTACAGTACAAACGCACAAGAATACGCTTCTTCTGGAAGCCCAGGAGACTGCAAGGGCCCTAACGGAGTATATTGTCGTGAACTCGATGCAAAAACCCCAGCCACCGTTAATGCCGCCACAAAGCAGTCCTGAGGCTGCTCTGACCTGCATGGCTCTCGCCAGCCCTGCTCCAGCCTCAGTTAGGCTCCGCAGGAGCGGACGCGCAGCCCGCGGCTCTCGCAGCAGCACCAGCCGACGCAGCGTCATTAGCAGGTCTGGCAGCCCACAGAGAAATAATTACGCGCATTAGGAAGCAGCGACAGCGATGACAGGCTCAGAAGGGCCGTCCCATAATCAAGTGAATGTATAGATAAGAACAATAATAGCGTACGGTAACTCAGAGGAAAATAACAAGTGGGTTATTGAAATGTGCTTTGAGGAGTAGGAAGATCAACTCAGATAGGAGGGAATCAAACTGGCATTTCTTTTGATTAAGTTCAACCTCAGCTATAAGCTATACATTCAGGGTTAGGTCCAATTCAGACTACCAATAGACACCCCCCACCCATCACCATTTCAACAAGATCATTTCAGACCTTGGCTTCAGTAGAAATATTTTGAAATGCGAAATAGCGTTCCAAAAGCATTCAAAAGTGAATTTTTCTTTAGACCATTTTTGTGTTGCTAAGCAAAAGATGTAGGAATAGTTCTGATTGAACTTTAGACCCAAGGGGCAGAATGATAATTTAAATCTTGATTTTGCCCCCCCCTTCCCCCTCCCGGTGTCTTGAGTCACTGAACCTGTCTGAATTATGGCACATTGAAATGTGTGCTTTATAAGAGATTTTAAAAGTATTGATAGTCTTTGGAAAATAAAAAGATTTAACATACTGGAAGTTACATATGAAAATCCCTTTAATGTTACACCTGTGGCCTCACCAGCTGCATCTGGTAGCAAGTTGCGCAGGTTTTGATTTTGGCGTGAGATCCAGCATTTTATGCTAAATCCTAAAGTCTAAATCCTAAAGCCCAAAGTTTTCATTGTATCCCATTTACAGTGGATACTTCTAGACAAACACGCAGCAAGCCAGCATCAGTTCTTGCAGTACCTGCCTTAGAGAAAAGGAAAAGAAAATAGCGGTATCCCTGTGTACTTTCTGGGTGCAGGTATGCCTATAGTCCTCTGTAGATATCTGGACATTTACTGCTTGCTTCCCTCCCCTTCCCTCCCCCAAAACAAGCAGCACGCACTTTGATGTCATGTATTTGAAGTCCTACAATTCCAACAACCAGGGCAGGACCTTCCCAGCAACAGGGCTTTTTTTCCCTCCTAAGTATTGAGCAATGTAATAAATAAAATAAAATAAAATTTTTAAAAAATCTCCGGTTCGAGTTCAGGAAGTTGGATAAAATTCAAATCGTCCCGTCAGCACGTTCTGGAAGCTGTAGGTGGATTGCGGGACGCGGAACAGAGGCAGCAG
>NW_009198358.1:4353-5908 GCF_000690835.1 Fulmarus glacialis | reverse complement strand
TGGAGCCGGCCGCGGCGGGGAGCCAGGCCCTTTGCAGAAGGAAATGACCCCGGGGGGGTCGGCAGGCCGTGCCAGGCGGACGCCCGCGCTCGGGACCCGGTGCGGAGGTTTGCAGCGGCGTTTCCAACTTCGTTCAGCTCTTGCTCGCCCTCGGGACAAGCTGGTGGCAGCTGAGAGGCGGGGGGGAAACGGCCAGGAGGTTTGTGTTTGGTTGGGGGGTTTTTGGGTTGGTTTTTTTTTTTTGGTTTTGGTTCGGTTTGGTTTGGTTTTGTGTTTTTTGGTGCTATGGCGGACGACAGCTTTTCGCAGCGCACGTGACTCGCTGTCCCAGCAGCGGGGTTTCGCTGCTTCAGGTCGTTTCCTGCGCGCTGCCACGGCCCCTTAATTCCTCCGCGTCAGTGCCGAAGTGCTCGCCACGCGGCGAGGGGTTTTGTCAAAAACAAGTGAAGTTTCAGTAAGCTGTCAGGAATCAAATGCCCAGACGGTAGGGCAAGAGTTATTTTAAAATAATAGATTGGATCATTTAGGTTAACATTAAGCTCCTTTATGCCTTTTGTTATTCTGTTCCAAAACGGATCCCGTTGTAATATTCCCACAGGGTAATACACTGTATCAGAGCATCAGTCCCACTGAGTTGCCTCAGTAAAAACCTCAGACACTACTTAGGATCAAATTCTGCTCTATTAAAATAGTCTGAGTTGTGCTGGGTTTATGCTGTTGCAGCTCTGAAACAAAATACAGAAAACAGTTTCATTTATATAGCACCAAGACCGTGCACAATAGGTTTCACAAAGCTTCATCAGCTCTTTGCTGTGTAATTTCTCTATTGTTTCCTGCTGTAGAGAATAAGTTACACGTACAAACGGCTCTTGCAACTCCGCAGATAAAAGGTAAACAGTATTTTTATGATGCCTTTGATTTATTCACCAACAATATGTTTACTTGCGAACTTCTTATGTGGTACAGCAGTAGGCCAATCTAGCTAATTTAGTCTTTCACTGCTATAATTATAAAATCTATGTATATATTTTCTGAAACACTGGATTCAAAGAGTATCTGTGCAGGTCTACTATGCTAAGTTAAAATTTTCCAGTGGAAAAAGGTATCTTGCAGATTATTCACTTTTTTTTTTTTGCAATTGCTTAATTACACACAGTACATTTAATGCCTTTTTAGATAAAACATGCAGCTTGAAACCAACTATACAATCTGGGTCTTCAAAAGACATCAGTACCAGAGAGTGCTGCTTTGAATTATATGATAAAACAAGCTATAAGGGCTTTTAAGCTCCTGATACAACTGCTTCTCGTTTACCACTGACATTGTATATAAAGAGATGTGTTAACTTACACACAGTACATTTAATGCCTTTTTAGATAAAACATGCAGCTTGAAACCAACTATACAATCTGGGTCTTCAAAAGACATCAGTACCAGAGAGTGCTGCTTTGAATTATATGATAAAACAAGCTATAAGGGCTTTTAAGCTCCTGATACAACTGCTTCTCGTTTACCACTGACATTGTATATAAAGAGATGTGTTAACGCATCTTTT
>NW_009198358.1:0-4338 GCF_000690835.1 Fulmarus glacialis | reverse complement strand
AGCGAATCCCTTCTGTCTTTAAAAAGCAGATGTTGCATTCTTTCGCACGACGTGTGAAATTCAGATGACCCTGTATCTTTTCTGGCGGGGAGAATAAAGGAGAGTTTTGCTTGTTTAATTTAAATCACTGAATGATTACTAAAAAGTAACTTCTTTCAGCATTTAAAATAAGCTGAGTCCCAAGTGGTGAAATACAATTCCCCAAACTTGCACAGTACTTGACGGGTTTTCACAGCAGCGTTAATTCAAGAGTGATTTGCATTACATCCGTTCTCTCTTCTACGCATCTGCATCGATGACTTAAATTAACCTCCGAGAGGCTGCACATGTATGGATGGGCGCCAGGAAAATGCTTACAGGCAGCTGGAGATGCTCTCGGTATTCTTCAGGTGCCTCCTTTTGCTTTATTGTTCCTTCCTGAGGACATATTGCTTGCTTTGACAGTGTCCCAGTGAAAAATACTGAAATCACCCGGCCTGACTAGGGAAACACATTCACACATTTTTCATCTGTGCCAGACCTCAAAGAAAGGCGACTTCAGCAGGGCTGAGATGTTCTAGGACTGACATTGATTCAGGGAAAGCAAATCCTTAAAATAAAAAAGTAAATAAAAAACAGTGAGTTTATTCTGTGATATTTAAAGCAAAGAATTAAACTTGTAAAGTGGATTACGGGGAAATTCCAGCTGGAACAAACCCAAGGAGTGCCTTGTCCAACCTCTGGCTCAAACCAGGCTCAGCTGTAAGATCAAGCCTGCTGACTCTGAGCTTTGATGTCCTTGATACGGCATTTCAAATAGGTCAATAAAACATTCTTTAGTGCCGGGTATCCCATCTATTACCACTGAAAACGCTGCAGTTGTAAACCTTGCCAGCAGATGCCAGTAAAGTTGTTACAAAATACATAGAAGAGTCAAGATGAAGAGCTTTTGTTCCTTGGTACCTACCCAGCAGCTTCGCAGAATTACTTAAATCAGAAGCTGGACATTGGAACAAAATCCCCCAAATCCTGCACCGCCACCATCCCTCCCAGGGGACTGAATTTTCTTGGGTTTAACACAGAAACAAAACCACAGCAGGAAGGTATTGCTTGATGCAAGCAGAAAGGCTGGACATGGCAGGTGCTGATCACTGCACGTAACCCACCCTGGCCGATGCTGAGGCGGACAACGAAGGGCACGACAGACACCTCAAGAAACAGCCACAGTTGGAGCGTCCTGCCTGAACCCTCAGAGACCTGCTGGTGCTCCCGCAGCCTGAAGCACCTCAGCTCCTTCCATAAGGAAGGGACTAGAAAAGGGCTTAGGTTTCGGTTTGGGTTTTTTGTTGTTCTGTTTTTGAAGTTTTGCCATAAACTGTTGTTTCTTGATACAAGAAACCTGGCCGGGCACAGGCATCAAAAGGCAGCAATCAGCAGGCACCAGCAGCCATGTCTGGGGGAGATCAGGCTCCACCTCAGCGGGAGTATTTTCTTGGTCAGGTCTCTGTTTGGCTCTCAGTCTCTGAACATCCTGACACTTTTCAGAGAAGGAAAGAGCAGTGTTATTGCTAGTAAACCAGCTGGATGGTATGTGCCCGTCCTTGAAGAGGCTGTGGGGAAGCGGTGGAAGAACCCATCTGCTTTTCTTGGCCTACATTAGCTAGAGACGGTTACTCCATGATAGGAGGAGCCCAGCTGCAGAAGCACTCCTGCCTGCTGCAACCTGAGAAGCCTGATAAGGCTCAAAATGCCGTGCTGGGGCTTGACAGCGGTGGCCTATGACTTATCCAAGGAGCAGCTTGCCACCGCAGCGAGGCAGGCACCACCACGCCCCAGCCTCCCACAGCTGCCTGAGGATCTTCACTTGGTTGTTTTAAATGAAACTTATGGTCACAAAGGTGCCATAAAGGAGGTGGGAGGGAGATCATGTACGGTGGGTCATATACTGTAAGAAAGGTTGAATGACATGGAGCGGGACCTTCAAATCACAGAACAATAATTAACATAATCACCTCTTCCGAGGGCAGTTGTGGTGGGCACAGGAAGGCAAGAAAACACATTTACAATGGTTTTACTTGGAAGGGGGAATAGGAACAAGGCAGACATTTAAACAAAAAACTCAGTGTCCACGCAGTTCCTGGACATCCTGTGAACTAAGGGAGCCCACCAGCTTCTGAAAGAGATGGAGAAGGACACAGGAGAAAAGCACTCTCCTCCAAGGAGGAGAGACAGAGAAGTCTCCCCTGGGCTCTTGGGTTTCTCAGAAGGGAATTTCTCCACTCACGCTGCCCTCAGAGAAGTAGGCGCGTCCACAGGAGTCCACCCCTTTTTTAATGGGTCTCTCTTCCTTTGTAATCTCAGCAGTCTCAAGTTGGATGGTAGAAACCTAACTTAGGATAGCACCCAAACCACCAGCTGCACAGCAGTTAGGGAACTGGAACAAATTCCTTGGGAGAAAGAGAGCCAGAGGAAGAGCTCCTTGAGGAACTATGGCCCCAATGGCCCCATACTGCCAAGCCACAGCCTGAGAGAGATGAAGCCTTCATCCTCTGGAGATGCCGGTTTCTCTCCACTGACTATTATCTAGGCTGAGTAGTTTAGAGTTGAAAGTCTAACCCGGGTGTGAAAATGGAGATGGTGCCAATCACTCCTGATGCTGTAGGTTTCCTTTAGGGCTATCAGCACTACCCTTGGGAATTAATGCTCCTCATCTTCTCCTGTTCCCAAGAGGCAGTGATTTCTTCCAGCCACGCTTGGGGAAAGAAAATGCCTCAGCATCGCTCCCGAGGTGCTTCTCTATCCCTCTGTGGCCAGAGCAGACTTTTAGGGAGACTGCAGACGGCATCTGCTCTGCAGCAAGGCGCTGAGGATGCAGCAGCTCCCCAACACACCCCTGTGTATTGGCACCACCGGTCAGCTAAACAAATAATATTCCCAGGCTCCTACCAGCGACAACTCTAGCTTTACTAACTCCCCAAAGCCTTTCTGCCTTACCAGCCTCAAACTCCACTGGCCAAGGGATGGTACCACTTGTACGTCTCGATTCTGAACACATTGGCGGGATTAGCAGCTCTCCACGAGGCAATTTTCTGTGAACTTAGATTAACTGATGTTTACAGCACATGAACGTGTTGCCTCATGTCAGGAAATAACATAACTCAAACCGCAGAATCAAGATTTCCTTCTCTCTTTTTTTTCCTTGCAATTTTAGCAGCAGGTTTTTGGGTCAGCTCTTAGAAATACAATGGTGTCACTGTCAGATTTTTGTTAGAAAGTTAAATGCCTTTTTTTTTTTTACTGGTTGATTATTTGAAGGATTATTATTTTTGCCTTTCAGAAAATTCTATTTGAACATAACACCAGGGGCTGAAATGAAGAGCCCTTCAGTCACTGGAGTAAAATGAAAGAAATAGAGGAGTCCTTTAATAAAATCGCTTAGAAGAATGAATGCACTCGAGTAAAAACATCACTAATTTGCACCAACTGCACATTTGACAGAACTGAAGCAGCAGATGCAGACCTCTTCTCCTTTCCCTCCACCATCTATTGGTATTTGATGGTACTCTACCATCATCACTTGACATTTTAACTGCTCCTTTTTAACACAACATAGTATTTGTGCATGCTCAATATAAATTTTGGGCCACAGGCAAAGTGGACTAAACACACAGAGTACGTTTTGCTGTGCAGAAACATGAAGTCCATTCATCTGCATCTTTTCCGCTCTTGAAAAAAGCAGAAGCCATTGTAATTGTGGGCTTAAGTTAAGTAAGAGTTAAGATTTATGGATGAAAAGCCCATCAAGAATTAAATTGCTTTGCTAGACCAAGAAAATAGCAGGTGCTGATGTAATGAGAGGAATGACCACAAGTTTCTTGTGATATCCCCTATGTAGTTTGCTAGCAATATTTAACATGAGTATGAAAAACTCCTTTTCAAAAGTCTAGTCTTGCAGTCCTCACACGAGAAGGCTTCAGTTTTGAACAAGAACTAAAGGATTAGATCCTCTAATCAAAATCTCTTTATTGCCACAGGCTACTCTGTGTTCTTGCATAGAATTTAAATGTAACAGAAATGTGTGTATGGATGGGACCTCCAGGCGTCGTCCAGTGAAACTCCTGCAATGAGATGGGGTCAGGGAAGCCTCGGTCAACATCATTGAGATCTTATGATAAAATCCTCCAGTGAAGAAGAATGCAAGACTTTTGTAACCCGTTTCAGGATTTCACCCCGTCAAATAATTTTAAAGCTTAAATAAGTAATTTTAAACTTAAAATTATTTGTTAAAATTATTTTAAATTAAGATATTTCATTGCATCTAATGAAGATTATTATCTTACTGAAAAATAAGTCAGAGTG
>NW_009198357.1:15027-15301 GCF_000690835.1 Fulmarus glacialis | reverse complement strand
ATAATTGAAATAAAATAAAGTAAATAGTAGTAGTAATGATAATAACAAGAATAATAGAATATACAAAGCAACTGATGCACGTCACAACTGCTCACCACCCGCCAACTGATGCCCAGCCAGCCCCCGAGCCACGATCTCCCCTTCCCGGACCACACCTCCTAGTTTGTATACTGAGCATGACATTATATTGTATGGAATACTCCTTTGGTCAGTTGGGTTGATTGTCTTGGCTATGCTCCCTCACAGTTTCTTGTGCACCTGGAAGAGCATAGGA